>NC_077228.1:105973199-106188073 GCF_027887165.1 Monodelphis domestica
GGATGCAAAGGAGTATAAACAAAGTACTTTCTGTTAATGAATTTTATGTGGCCATAGAATTAGAGATTCTGAGATTCATGGGATATTGGAGCTAGAGGGAGCCTTGAAGAAGTCAGATCATCTAACCCTCTCATTATACATTTACACACACACACACACACACACACACACACACACACACACACACACACACAGAGACAGAGACAGAGAGAGACACAGAGAGACAGAGACAGAGAGAGAAGTAACTTGTCTAAAGTCACAGAACCAGAAAATAGGGCCTGGGGCTAAAATTCAGGTCTTCTGATGTAAGCCCAGTACTTTCTATTATTAGCCCATCTGCCTTATTAGTAAGTAGGGGCCTCTATCTCTCTTGCAGGGTGACTTTGTTTCCCTTATTCTCTGAACTATTTCCATGATATATGGACAACTGGGAGAATGTTGTTAGGCTTAGCTTAATTTTTTTTTCCATAGTTAGTGTTTACTACCCTTATTTGAGGCAATTAGGTGGTACAGTGGTTGGAGTGCTGGGCCCAGGCCCAGGATCAGGGAGACATGAGTTCAAATTCTGCCTCAGATACTTACTAGTTGTATGACCATGGCAAATCCCTTTCCTGCTACCTGACTCAGTTTCCTCATCTGTAAAATGAGGATTATAATAGTATCTTTCTCCTAGTGTTCTTGTGAGTAAAGTAACATAAAACACTTTGCAAATTTTAGCATGTTACATAAATGCTTGCTTTTAATAGTAGTCATAATAATTATAATAGCCAACATCTGTTTACCACTAGTTACAGAGTTATTTTATACACATTATATACATAGCAGTTCTGTGAGGTTTGTTGAGTTAACATTATCTTGACTTTATAGATAAGGAAACTGGGACCTAAAGAATTTGTATGATTGACCTAGAAAAATAACAGATAATAAATTATGATCTTGGGTCTTCTCAAACTGAATCCAGTGATCTTTTTAGATTGAAACTAGTTCTCTTTATCCACAGTATATTCCTGGTCCCTCTCTCTCTCTGTCTCTGTCTCTCTGTCTCTCTCTGTCTCTGTCTCTCTCTCTCTCTCTCTCTCTCTCTCTCTCTCTCTGTCTCTCTCTGTCTCTCTCTCTCTGTCTCTCTCTGTCTCTCTGTCTCTCTGTCTCTCTCCCTCTCTCTCTCTCCTCCCTCTCTCTCCCTCTCTCTCTCTCCTCTCTCTCTCTCTCTCTCTCTCTCTCTCTCTCTCTCTCTCTCTCTCCCTCTCTCTCTCTCCTCTCTCTCTCTCTCTCTCTCTCTCTCTCTCTCTCTCTCTCTCTCTCTATATATATATATATATATATATATATATATATATATATATATATATATATATATATATATATATATATATATATATATATATATATATATATACCATGATACTAAATTCAGGGAATGAAGATTTTTATGTGAGGTGTTTACTGCCCACATACAATATGTATATACATGTGGACTGTCTAAATGTGCTTCACAGGAGGCCTTAATTGATCTGATCTGAGATCTGATCCACCCCTCCCAAGGAAGACTTTGTGCCTTAAGGGGGGGAGGCAGGAGAAGGATCCAGGCGGTGGACCATTCTATTTTCTATTCCCTGACTTCCAAGTCCTGGACTAGAATTGTATTTACCTGGCTCCCTACATTGTGCTGGTCTAGGGACTTGTTCAAAACAAAAAGCTGGTAGCTTTCCAGGTCTCTGCCTCTGAAAAGGGGTCAGGATAACTCTTAGCTTCCTTGACAGTTTGATGCCTACCTAATAAATATGAGTTACCCAAAAGACCATCACACAGAGTGAATAATGAGTGTCTCTTTATCCAAGGAGATAGCAAACACAAATCAGAAAAGTTATACAGATTAGACTATACCAGAAAATACACAAGAATAAATGAGCTCATTAGATGGGAGCAGGATAAGTATTGCTCAACTGAGAGAAATCTCAATTAGACCCAAGTTGAAATTACTCAAAGTCTCTAGGGAGGCAAACTGGAAATCAGAAACATGCCGAAGACTTGGCTTCCCCTGCGGGTTTGCAGGAATATTTTTCTTTTCCCTGGAATTGATCCTGAATAGAATGTAGAATCATGTATGCTTCTCTCAAAGAAGGAATGAAAATGTTCTCTTTCCCCAAAGCTCTTGCCCCAATTCTACCTCTTCCATAGGCAAACACAGGATCATGTCAGTATTTTTTTCTCCACTACTTAGGTTAGTCTCATGCAAAATGATCCAAGCTTGACCGAAAACCTGGGTTATTTCATAGGGTCATAGAATTTGTGCTGGAAGAGACCTTAGAGTTTATCTACCTGAACCCTCCCCACCCCCATTTTATAGATGAAGAATTGAGGTCCAGAGAAGTTGATTTGTCCAGTCCACAAAGGTTATAATCAACAGATCTGTGATTCATACTCAGATCCTGGGACTCTAAATGCTTTCAACTCTAGCCTTCCTCTGGATTTACGTGGTGGAAATAGGAAGTTGTTTCCAGGGATGTAAAGTAAATTGGGCAGCTAGTGGTACAGTGGATAGAGTGCTGGGTTACTGAGTTCAAATCTGGTCTCAGACACTCAGGGTGTTCATAGTCTAATAGGAAGAGCATTCAAATCACTGTAAACCAAGGCAGAATGTGATAAGTGTGTAAGAGGGGTACAAAGTACAATGAGTTTAGATCAGAGAGAAAGAAATAATTACAGATATCCCTTCCACATCATGGGATCCCCTTGATCTGGAAAATCAGAGTAAAATTTTCTGGCCCTCTTTTCATACCAGAGAAACCTGAATGGTTTCTTTTTCTTTTATGAGGTGATTATAGTACTTTATTGTAAAATCTGGGTTAAGTATTTGGTCATAGGCTATATGTAGGAATTTCATACAGTTAAAATATATGTGTGCATGAAAAAGGAAAAAATGAAATAATTAAAAATATTGAAAAAATTAAACCAATTTGAGAATGGTCTGATCATACATGTATAACAAAAGATATTAAAAATAACATGACAAATCATACATTTTATGCATTAATGAGTTATTAAACTTTTAAAGCTATCTCTACATTTTTAGCCTTTATATGTCATTTACTGGTTTTCATGTTCTTTTTGCAAACTAACTTTTTACTTATTTTAACTTATAAAAAGAAATTACATATACTTATGATAGTAAAAGATATGTCAATATTATACAATACTATACATATATCTTATGCATTTCTAAATTTCTTTTTTCTGTATCATCTGCTGGCCTTCACATGTCCATCTGTGGCTTCTGCAAAACTCCCCCAAATTCCCATTTAATTTCTTAAATGACCCTCGATATATTGAAACAGTGATGGGGAGAGTCTCAATGTGGAAGGGAATATCTGTACTGGCTAGAAGAGGACAGAATCTCAGAGCTGGAAGAGGTCTAGACACCATCTAGTTCAAATTGCATATGAAGAAGAAAATCCACTCTACCCTTTCCTAGCAAGTGATTATCCAGCCTTGACTCAGAGAACTCCAATGGTTCAGGAGAAAGGGTACTATTTGAATTCAGGGATTGTTGTTGTTCAGTCATTTCAGTCAAGTCTGACTCTTTGTGTCCCCATTTGGGGTTTTCCTGGCAGAGAACCTGGAGTGGTTTGCCATTTCCTTCTCCAGCCAGTTTTACAGATGAGGAAACTGAGGACAAGAAGGATAAATGAATTGCCCAGGGCCACTTGGCTAGTGTTTGACACCAGATTTAAACTGAGGTCTTCCTGACTCTACCATCTAGCTGCCCAGAGTCAGAGGTCCAGAGTTCAAGTCCCAAGTGTGCCATTTACTACTATGTTTGTGATTGGGACAAGGGACTTCCCCAGGCTCTGGCACTCTGCCTGTGGAGATAGCTTGGGCTCCCCATTACTTCAAATTTTCTCATGAACTTGGCTTATGAGAATACCCGATAAATTCCACAGAAGTCCATGTAGAACTAAACAGTACAAATAGCTCTCCCTTCCTTCAGCCCCCCAGGACCTTCTGTAGAGGAATTGTTTTGCTTCACTGGTTAAAGGAATCTTTTTGCCTCTTTTCACTTACGTCCTAGTTGACCCATCAGAGTTGTGGAGCCAGCCACAGGTCATCAAATCCCCTGGCCAGGCAGATTGGTTTTTTTCCATCAAGCCCCACTGAATCAGAAAAAGCTACTCACTGCAGGTGGGGCCAGCACTCTTGATTCAATTCACTACCTCTTTCCCCCCCCCCCCCCAAGGTAAGAGAAAATTGAATCCTCCCCGGCTGCAAGGGTGAGACTGTGCTATGGCCTGGCAACAACCGATTCTTTTAGACTCCCATTATTTAGCTGCCCCATTTCTGAACATTCCTTAGCACTCGTGTCCCCAGTTTGATTCATTGATTGGGGTGCTCTCAGAGGACGCAAAGAGTATTTCTAGAGACATACTGGGAGCTCCCCTTGAGCAGGCACTCGTGTAGCTGCTCATGAAACTGGAAAAAAGCCCAGAAAGTGTGGCACTGCAGGTTTTCTGTGGGCCTCATAAAACTGGAATTTTTGGTCACTGATGTCAGGGAATACATCTCTCAATTTAATCAATCATCAAGCATTTATTTATTTAATTTTAAATTAAATTTTATTTTAATTTTTAAAATCCTTACTTTATTTAAAAATATATATAATTTTGTTTAAAAATACTTTTCCATGGTTATGTGATTCATGTTCTCTTCCCTTTCATGTCCCAGAGCTGACAAGCAATTCCACCGAAACCTTTACTTTCTGCCTTAGTATCAATTCTAAGCTGGAGGAGTGGCAAGGACTAGGTCACCAGGGCTAAGTGACTTGGCCAGGGTTCCAGGGCTAGATTTAAACCCAGATCCTCCCCACTCCAGCCGTGGTGCTCTATCTACTGTGCTGCCCCATTCATTAAGCATTTATTAAGTGCCCATTTGTGTCAGGCACTGTGTTAGGTGCTGGGGATATAAAGACAAAAAGGATACAGAAATTGCCTTCAGTTTCATATTATCATGGGATGAGGCTGGGGAAAGGGGTGAGATACAAAGTGTTCCCAGATAATATAAAAGGTATTCAAAATCCCAACAAAGTGATGAGGGAGGGAGGCAGTCAGGAGAGGCTCCTTGGAGAAAATGGCCCTTGAGTTGCATCTCAAAATAGCCACGGTTCCAGTCTGTCAGTCAACTATTCACCGGACTGGGAGCTCCCAGATTGGAAGAGGTTGTGTCTCCTTCAAAAGTGTGGGAGTATCTTGGAGAGCAGAGACTATGTTTCTTCTTTCTTATCTCCTCCCAGGGTGCAGAGGAGGCTGTGAATCAAGGGTGCAAGCCCAGGACTAGCTCTGATTAAAATAATCCAAGTCAGAAATTTTGACTTGTAGTGCTGACCCTCAGCAAGTGGCTGGTAACCACTGCCAAGGTCAGAGGAGCCGGGGCATCTGGAGTTGGTCCAGCTCTTTTCTTCCAAAGGGCACAAAGTAGCAGCTCCCTTCCCCCCCTACATTCCTCCTAGCTGAGCCTTGTGAAGGGGGAAGGGTGAGATGCTGCAGGATCTTCAAGCTGGTGGAGACTGGGGCTCCTCATGTAGCAAGAGAGCAGGGGAAGCGGAGCCCCCACTTTCTGCCCTAAACCCAGCCCCCTAGCCAATGTTCCGTTTATAGAGTTGTACCCTGGAGCATTCAGTCTTGTTAGATTGTATCTGATTTCCTGTCCCCGTAGGCCCACGGGAAGGAAGAGTTTCTATGTAATAAGTGGCTTAATAATCTTATAATGATGTAAGCCTCACTTCCCTTGGCAGCAGATGGGACCGTGTGGTCACCAAGGCAAGACTGGAGAGTTTGGAGGTTACAGTAAGAAAAAGAAAAAAAGAAGAAAAAGCCCAGAAAGTATGTAATGACAGGTTTTCTGTTCATGGGAAAAGGATGATCTTTTTTCCCCTTCTAAAGCATTAAGAAGCCTCATTCCCCCCCCCCCCCACCCCCCAGGACATGTGGGCTGGCAGAATCCCTGTTAAATGTCCCTCCTCTTTCAGAGATGACAGATGAATGCCACCAAGAGATCAGCACGGTGCAAGTGGCAGTCCAGGAGCTTCTCTTTTTTCTGGATATCTTCTCATCACAGCCATTTCCTAGATGGGTGCTGCCTTGCTAGCGGGGTGCTGGGTAACTAATCCGAGCAGGAGGCTATTGAAGCTGGGAACAAAAAGCTCTGCACGTACATGCGTGTGTAGCCCTTGTTGCAGGAAGGATAAGGCAGAGATAGCAAGAACAACTAACTCCCTTCGGGAGTGGGAGATAAGGGACCAAGAGAATAAAGGAGACATTTTTAATATTTGTTGACTCAGAAGAAAGAAGACATTCCCCCACTCCAATCTCTGGGCCCTCAGTAGTCTGAGTTCGGGTTAGAGTTCTCAGTTGCTCTAAGGAAAGAGTGTTTCTATTGCCAGGGACTGTGGAATGGTTCTATGTCAACCCACTATGCTGTTTGGTTGTTTTTTCAGTAATGTCTGACTCTTCATGATCCCATATGAAGTTTTCTTTTTCTTTTTTAAAATTTTTATTAAAACCCTTACCTTGTGTCTTGGAATCAATATTGTGTATTGGCTCCAAGGTAGAAGAGTAATAAGGGCTAGGCAATGGGGGTTAAGTGACTTGCCCAGGGTCACACAGCTGGGAAGTGTCTGAGGCCAGATTTGAACCTAGGACCTCCTGTCTTTAGGTCTGGCTCTCAATCCACTGAGATACCCAGCTGCTGCCACCCTCCCTCCCCCCCCCCCCACCCCCCATGGAGTTTTCTTGATAAAGATACTGGAGCAGTTTGCCATTTCCTTCTCCAGCTCATCTTGCAAATGAGGAAACTGAGGCAGATGGGTTAAGGGACTTGCCCAGGGCCACCCATCTAGTCTGAGGCCAGATTTGAACTCAGATCTACCTGACTCCAGGCCCATCTCTCTATATACTGCACCACCTACTTGTCCCCCAAACTCCACTATACTTATGTACAGATCAGTTCGTCTTAATCCTCATCTGTAAAATGAAGTGGTTGGACTCTGGAACTTTCTAGTTCTAATAAATAGATCTCCATGAAATGAGAAGTCTCATATTTAGTGGAAAAAGCACTAGAAGCCTTGACTTGTATGACCCTAGACAAGTAACTTATCTCTGGGCTTCAGCTTTCTTCTCGGTAAAAAGAAGGGGCTGGATTAAATCATTCCAAAGTCCCAGATCTAAATCTATGATATGTAAATCCATGACAGTTACAAAGGACTGAGGATCTGGCCTATAGAGTGACCCAATGGGTCACAGAGGGGATGGAAAACAAGAAATGAAATAGACCTGAGAAGGACTTTTCCTTTTCTAAAACTAGAGGGGATTTATTAACCTGGGATCCTTGGACTTATTTTTTTTAATATTTAAGAACTATATTTCAATATGATTTATAATAATCTATTTTAGTTTATGCATGAAAAACATTCTAAGAGGTAGGTTTATAGGCTATATCAGACTGGCCAAGATATTGGTTCATATTTTATGAGTGTAAGCCTGTCTTCTTCTGGCAATTGAGGAAACTGAGGAAGAAAGATGAAGTATCTTGCTCAAGGTGAATGGCAGAGCCAGAGAAAGAACTCAGGACTCCTGCTTGAGGCCAGTGCTCCCTCTGTTGCCCAGTATTTTATTCACCCTGACCCAAGGGCCAAAAGTCCATCTCTTCATTCCAGCAAAGGAGCAAGGGGTCAAGAAGATGAAAAGGGGCAGTAGAAGGAGAAAGCCAAGCCTGCAGTCTCAAACAATCCTATCAGCCTCTGCAGTATTAAGCCATTTTTTCTATCCTGCATCTTAGTAGGACCAGATCTTAACTGAACCCAGATTTATGAGGGTGAAGGGAATGGGTGGAGAGTTCTTCTTTTTCTAAATGAAAATAATAATAATAAAAACATCTCCTCAATGCTTTTGGTCAGAGTCCTTCCTGACACTTACATTCTTTTCTTCCAGCTTCACTTGAGCTCCTCTCTCTTGCTTAGCTTGATAGTGTTCAGTGGAGAACAGCTGGGCTCCTTCCTCTCGCTGTAATGTAGCTCTCTACCAGACTGGAAATAATCTAATTGTTTTTCAGTTCAAGTCTTTCCATTCTCCCTCAACAGTCTCTTTTCTCAACTAAGTAGCCCTCATTCTTCCAACCTCTTACCTTGTTTCCATTGACTCCTGGGCTCATTGGCAGTATTTCACAGAATTACTGACTTTTAGAACTGGAAAGGATCTCCAACCCCTTTCCAAAGAGGGATTCCAACTGAATGGAACCAGACTAGGGGCCATCCACCCACTCCACTTTGGGTTAGCCATGATTGCTAGTCATTTCCCCCTGATGTCTAGCTTAGGTTTGCCTCTGAAATGTCTATCCATTAATCATAGTACTGCCCTCTGGGGCCAAACAGATCAAGTCTCCCCCCTCTTCCAACTGATTTCAGGCCTTTCATGTACAAGACAAACACCAGGTCAGGAAGTGCTACCCTCTGGATTAGAGCCTGGAGCTCCCCACACCCTCGATGGGGATTAGCTGGCTCCCCACAGCAGCAGCCACACCATCTTATTATGTGATTGGGAGACCCAAGGCGCCTCTCTCTGTCACCAGAAAACAGCTGACCAACAATGCAATCGATGAAAAATGGACTTGTTAACACAAGAGGAAAATCTGTCTATTGAAGTGAAAGACTCAGTGGGGCTTAGAGAAAAGGGCAATCACCTGGAAATCAGGGCTGGGGCATAGTCCTCATCCTGCCACTAACTAGTGAGTTAATGTGACTTTGGCCAAGTTACTTCTCTTTTCTTGGTCTCTGTTTTCCCTCCCTTTAAAAGGATGAGCCTTGGGCAGCTGGGTGGCTCAGTGGATGGAGAGCCAGGCCTAGAGACAGGAGGTCCTAGATTCAAATCCGGACTCGGACACTTCCTAGCTGTGTAACCCCCATCGCCTAGCCCTGTCTGCTCCTCTGCCTTGGAACCAATGCACAATATTGATTCCAAGACAGAAGGTGAGGGTTTAAAAAAGTAAATAAAAGTAAATAAATAAAAGGATGGGCCTGTGGCACCTCTGGGTAGTACAATGGATAGAGTATGAGGTCTGGAGTTAGGAGGACCTAGATTCAAATATTTTCTCAGACATATTTAACTCCGTTTTCCTGGCCCTTACTCTTCTGGCTTACTAAGTCAGAAAGTAAGGGGTTTAAAATAAATAAGTAAATAGAATTAAAAGATGGGCTTGGACTGGATGACTTCTGAGGTCCTCTTCAGCTCTGATACTCCCTGAATCAAAGGATCACAGATTTAAAATTGGAAGGGACCTCAGACATCATCCAGTCCAACCCCCACATTTTACAAATTATACTGTGAACTCTTTGAGATCTTTCACCTTATTTCCAGTGCTTTACATTGTGCTTGGCATATATGTTGTTTTTAGTTGTTTTCAGTTGTGTCTGACTCTCTGTGACCCCATTTGAGGTTTTCTTGGGAGAAATGCTGGAATGGCTTGCCATTTCCTTCTTCAGCTCATTTTATAGATGAGGAAACTGAGGCAAAAAGGGTTAAGTGACTTGCCTAGGGTCACACAACTAGTAAATGTCTGAAGTCAAATTTGAACTCAGGAAGATGAGGCTTCTTGACTTCAGGCCTGGAGTGCTCTTCAGTGCCCCACCTTGCATCTATAGTAGGTGCTCTAATAAATATTTGTTGACTACAAATGAAGAAAGTGAGGCCAAGAGGGGTAAAGTATTAGGGAGTAGAGTTAGGATTTGAACCCAGGTCCTTTAAACTCTTTAGTCTATCTCTTTTTAGTTCATAGTCTTTATAGTTCATCCCTTTTTCCAGTGTACCATGTTTCCACTATGTTATACTGATAAGGTCAAATAGAAGGTTGGTGGTTCTTATGGAACCTTGAGACAAGGAGGATCAATGTGTCAAAATTGGTCGATGTGCTGTCAGCACTTGCTCAGTGTTCCTCAGATAAACTCTAGTGGCTCCCTATTACCTCTAGACTCAGATATAAAATCCATTGTTGGGGCTGTCCAATCTTACATTGGACTTGTCCATAGACTGCTCTGTTCTTTCTGTCATTCTTCGAATATGATACCACGTCTCCTCCACTGCATGTCTTTTCACTGGCTGTCTTCCATGCCTGAAATGCTTTCCTTTAAAAACAACAAGCAAACAATCCTTACCTCCTGTCTTAGAATCAATATTGATTCTAAGGTAGAAAAGTGGCAAGGGCTAGGCAAAGGGAGTTTAAGGGACTTGCCCAGGGTCACACAGCTAGGAAGTGTCTGAGGCCAGATTTGATCCCAGGACCTCCCATCTCTGAGCCTGGTTCTCTATCCACTGAACCACCCAGCTGTCCTTGAAATGCTTTCCTTCTTCACCTCTGTCTCTTGGTTGTCTTGGATTCAGCTCAAATCTCACTTTCTCAAGAAACTTTTTCTGGTCTTTTCCTCCCACTACCCATCGCCCCTTGACTCATAGTGTCTTCCCTCTGAGATTATCTTCCATTTACCATATGGGTGACTATAGAACATAATTTATATGTTATTATATACATATGTGTGTGCATGTGTGTATATTTTGCCCTTATTTCTATTCCCAGTGCTTAGCACATAATAAATATCTAATAAGTGCCTATTGACTGATTGCTACCATTATCACACTGCTTCTGTATTCTATATGGAGTGTCTCAAAAGTCTTAGCGCAGCTTTAATCACTTCAAGCTTTAAAACAGCACTAAGGGAGCAGCTTAGGTGGCTCAATGGACTGAAAGCCAGGCCTAGAGATGGGAGGTCCTGAGTTCAAATGTGGCCTCAGACACTTCCTAGCTGTGTGACCTTGGGCAAGTCATTTAACCCCCATTGCTTAGCCCTTTCCATTCTTCTACCTTGGCACCAACACCGAGTATTGATTCTAAGACAGAAAGTAGAAGTTTTAAAAATAAAATTGCACTAAGACTTTTGGGATACTCTGTATAATCCCTGGTATTGCTATCACAAATCAATAGAAACACACTTTAAGAGAACCTAACTCTTGTTGCTCTAATTTTATGCTCACCCAAGCACTTTGTGTTCAATCGAGTGCTTTGAATTAAAAAGGGGCCAAATATTGACCACTGGCTTAACAGAGCTGGAAGAGAACTTAAAAATTACTGAGACCAGCTAAGATATTTTACAGATGAGGACACTGAGGCTCAGAGACAGGAAGGGACTGGCCAAAGCTAATAACTAGTGGGGCAGAGATTCCAGCCCTGTTCTCCTGGCTGAAGTCCAGCACTCTTTCCACCCCACCACCCTGACGCTTTGGTATCTGTTATAGTAGTCTCTTGCCAGCTTGACTAGCATGATTCCCTGCTGCCCCTACCTCCACTCCCAAGCCTCATCACTCCCGAAATCAGGTTTCTGGACCTCCAGAGCTTCTGGGCTTCTGTAGCCCCACCAAGGCAGTCCCCAAGAGGCCCAGCCAGAAATAGCTGACTGGTCTTTTTCCACACTCAGCACCACTGGCATTCTCTTGTTTTGGTGCCTGAGTCCAAAAAAAGCCCCAAGGGTTGGCCGAGTCCCAGAGATAAGAGCCCTGAATGATTAGTGGTCTTTGACAAAGGCTGGAGGAATGAAGAATGTCCAGGCTGGAGAAGAGAGGGGGAAAGGGAGGAGAGACTCCATCTCAGCCTTGGAAGGGCTCAAATGATAGATAAAGTGACTGTTCTCTTGGTTTCAGTTTCTGGACAAGACAGATGGAGATGATCCACAATGGAAACAAGAAGGATTTAGATTTGACAACAAGAACAGCTTCCTATGTGGGGAGACATTTATTTGAATCAGACCAATGATTTCACTGGGGGAGGGAACTCCCAGTGAGGAAATTCCCTTTAACGGGCAGATTGGCACCCGATTTGAAATCGATTGCCTTGGAGAGAATGGAGCTCTGGGAGATTATGTCTTACCCAGGGCTACATAGCCAGCTGGATTTGAATTCAGACCTTTTTGTCTCTGAGGCCAACTCCTTATTCATTATATCACATGAGACAGATTCTAATGATGCCAATCATAATCTCAAAATTATTGACACCTATAGTGGAATGAACTTAATCTATGCCCATTGAAATTTTTTAAAATAACCCTTACCTATAATTTGAAGGTCAACCATCTTTCTGTCAAAAATTGAAATAATTTCTTCTTTTTACATTGCATTTGCTTTACAAAGTAAAACTTTTGATTATGGACAAATGCAGGTATTAAAATGTTTAAAAGATGAAAAAAGGAGTGATGCTAAGTATGGGTTCTAAAGTAGAAGAGTGATAAGGGCTAAGCAACTGGGGTTAAGTGACTTACCTAGGGTCACACAGGAAGATTCTGAGGGCAGATTTGAACCCAGAGCCTCTCTAGTACAGTCCTCATGGCTCTATCCACTAGCTACCTCCTATTGAAATCCTTTCCTTCCTTTAAGACCCAGCTCTGATGCTTTCTCCCCAGTGAAGACTTCCTTTATTACCTCAGCTCGCTGTGATCTCTCCTTCCTTAGAGTTCTCAGAGAGCAAGGTTCCAAGACAAGCATGGATGCTTATGAATTGATTCAGGGACGGATATGCAGAAAATGCACTGAGCTAGGAGTCAGGAGACCTGAATTCTCTCTTCCAGGCTCTGGCACCAACTTCCCATGTAGACTTAGAGAAATTGCTTACCTTCAGCCACTCAGTGCATTGCCCCATAACGCTGCCAATTCCTGTAGCTGGTACAAATCGATCAACCAGTGGACAAGCATTGATTAATCATTTTCTATAGACCAGGCACCCTGTAAAGAGTACACAGACAAAAAAAAATGGTCTCTCAACTAGCTCAGATTCTATGGGATCCCTGCCCCCGAGGATCCTCTAGCGTCTTTCTTCGTGCAGAAGGATGAGGAGGTAATATTGAGAAACAGGTGGATGTGCAGGCAGAAGTCCCTGGTCCCACCACTTCCTGGTGGCCAAGAGCAAATCAGTTCTTTGGACTGTGAAATGGGAGTGACAGCACTGCTACTCCTTCCCACTTCCCCCCAAGGTTCTTGGTCCTTTTGTAGACTGTGCCAAGATATAGAATGTTGGGGCCTATCATTAACATGGGTGAGGTGAGTCAGGGAAGACCTCCTAAAGGAGATGAGTCATTCTTAACCTTATTTCAAGACCTGTTTGTCATTGACCCCATGCTAGATGCCATGTAGAGCTGCAAGGAACTTTTTTTTTTAAGTTTTAATTAATTAGTTTAGAATATTTTCCTTCTTCCCCCCTATAATAGCTGAGGCAAAATTCCTCTGGGCTTTACATGTGTCACTGATTAAGTCCTATTTCTATATTAATAATATTTGCACCAGGGTGATCACTTAAAGTCTACATCCCCATTCATAACCCCATCGAACCATGTGACCAAGCAGTTGTTTTTCTTCTGTGTTTCTGCTCCCACAGTTCTTCCTCTGGATGTGGATAGCATTCTTTGTTTAAGTCCCTCAGAATTGTCCTGGACTAGCATTGCTGCTAGTAGAGAAGTCCATTACGTTTGATTGTGCCACAGTGTATCCGTCTCTGTGTACAATGTTCTCCTGGTTCTGCTCCTTTCACTCTGCATCACTTCCTGGAGGTCGTTCCAGTCCACATGGAATTCCTCCAGTTCATTATTCCTTTTAGCACAATAGTATGGAAGGGACTTCTGACATCAATCCCGATCGACTTTTTTCAGAACCCAGGCCTTTTTTTACCCCTAATTTGAATTGATTCTTATTTTACTGTTCTCCTTTCTGAGGTCTCAGATAACAATGTCAGAACTGCAATGGCCCTTGGAGATCAGCCCTTGTGTTAAGTGTCTTATAAATATCTTGTTTAATCCTCACAGCAACCTTGTGAAGAAGGTGCTATGATTATCCTCATTTTACAGTTGAGGAAACTGAGGCAAACGAGTTGCCAGGGCTACACAGTAGGAAGTCTCCAAGGCCATATTTGAACTCAGGTCTTCCTGACTTAACCAGAATCTCACAGCTAGGAAAACTCTAAGGTCATATTTGAACTCAGTCTTCCTGCCTTGCCCGGGGTCATTCACTTAGGAAGTCTCCAAGGTTATATTTGAACTCGGGTCTTCCTGGCTTCAGACCCAGAGCTCTACCCACTGCACCACTGAGATGCCCAAGAGATATGCCCTAGCACACGTTGCTAGGGAGTGGCTGAGCCAGGATGTAAGATCTGGTCTTCTGACTCTTCTTATATCTACTACACCATATTTCTAATAATTCAAGTTTGAGCTTACAGACTAGCAAACAGTTAAGGGCCAGATTAAAACCCATTGGCATTCCATACAAGCCCTGAATGAAGAAGGCGAACCATAGAAAGTTAACAGTTGAGACGGAATAGGAGTGGAGTTGAAAGAGAGGACCTCCTTAGTCTGGAAGATGGGAGATTTGAGGAGCCTCTCTATTCAAGACCTCTACTCCACTTTCTTTTTCTCAATCCACTCTTGTCTCGGAGCCTTCTCTCCTCTTGTATTCCATGTCTGGAATGCCTCACCTGTCCAGCTTAATAAACTTCCTCTCTCATCATTCCCATATCTTGCAGAGCCCACCTCCACTGTGAAGCCTTCCTAGGCTGACTAGAGAAGAAAACACTTGAATGTTTTTCTTCCTATTCCCTTTTTGTATATAGATCCTCCCCAAGCAGTCATCCGTGTGTTTTTATCAGGAAATAAATACCATCAGTCTGAATAAGGAAATAAATAACGTTTTTATTTCTTGTTCCTCTCATCTTTCCCTTCCTTTTACATGCTCTTCCCCTTCATCCTCCAGATGCCCAGTTCTCCAAGTAAAGCATCTGATAAATTCAGTCTCAGGTGCTGGAGACTTTTTGTCTTTGTTAACTGGAGAGGACCTTAGTCCAAAGGAATGAATGTCTAATGGTGGTGTAACAAGCATCAGTTGGGAAGATACTGTGGCGCCTTCTTACTTGTGTTCAGGTGGGGTTGGTCTGGAAATCAAGAGTGGAGGGAGGGGAAGGAAGGGAATGGGGAAAGAAGAGATATCTGTGGGGATCTGGGTCCACACTGGCCCCCCTCCCTGTTCAGAATGATTCCTAGGCTTGCTCCTGTTTCCCACGATCAGAGAGAGGTGTGTCCTCACCTCCTTACCATGGAGGGCTGTCCTTCCCATGAGGACCTGTCCCACGCCACCCAGGGGCCCTGTGTCCTTTGGGCCCTTTCCCACACAGGGAAAAAATAGCAAGAATAACAGATCAGAGCTGATACTCTAATCACCTGGGTCAGGAGCAGTCCCTGGAGGGAGAGCCTTCCTTTAGACAGAGGTCTGAGGGGGAGGAAGGTGACTGAGGGAGGGTAATGTTCACATTCCCCACCCAGAGATTCCTGCTCTGGGGTGGTGCTGGAGGAGGGGGTGTCTTCCAGCAGCAATCCTTTGAGAATAAGCCCATATTCCTCACGTTTAGGGTTCCGGATGTAACCTAGAATCTCCAGATTGGTAGAGGTCTGGTTTTTCCATACTTTCCACCAACTTACAGGAAAGAGTGTTTGGAAAGGACTTCGAGATCCTCAGAAAAATAGTTCTGAGAAGTTTTTCAGTTCCAATTTTCTTATTTAGTTGGACTGGATGAATATTTTGGGGGATGTCTGGTAATATACTAGGAACTCTAGGCAGAAGAAGACCAGGTTAGAGTTTGTGGGGGGCTAAAACTAAAAGAAGCAGTTAGGTAGCTCAGTGGATGGGGTGCTGGGTCTGGCAACAAGAAGGCCTGAGTTCAAATCCGGCCTCAGACACTAGCTGTATGACCCTGGCAAGTCACTTACTCTTTTGCTTCCATTTCTTTATCTGTAAAATGAGCTGGAGAAGGAAGGGACAAAACCGCTCCAATATTTTTGCCAAGAAAACCCCAAAAGAGGTTTCAAGGAGTCAGACAGGACTGAAAAAGACTAAACAAAAACAAATAGAATGCATAGCTGATACCCTGAGGGTTATTTGATTTTTTAAAAAACTCTTACTTTGGGTTTTAGTATCAATTCTAAGAAAGCAGCAAGGGCTAGGCAATAGGGATTAAATGACCTGTCCAGGATCATACAGCAAGAAAGTGTCTGAGGCCAGAGTTGAGCCCATTTCCTCCCAACTCCAGGCCTGGCACTCTATCCATTTTGCTATCTAGTTGCCCCAGATTTGACTCATTTTGCTGTGCTCAAGCAAGAGACATAGCAAGTTATTGTTCTACCTGAAATGAGAGGGATGGAGTGGATGCTCTTAGAAGGTTTTTTTTCTAATATGGAATGACAAAAAATTTTTTATTATAACCAACAAGATATGGAGAATTTATAGATTTTTTTCCCTCAGTTTTCCCCATCTGTAAAATGGGGGAGTTGGATGAAGTGATTTCTCAAGTTTCTTTCTGTATTCTTTGATTCTATAAGTGAAGCCATTCTCCTATTCCTGCTCTTATCAGAAAGGAAGACTTCAAAGAGGAGATTTTGTTGGAGGAAAAGGAGGGAATTTGGGAGAGACAGAGGCTTATAGGATCATGGGCTTTAACACTAGAAAGAACCATACAGATCATCTAGCTCAGCTCTCTCATTTTATAAGGTCGTTTAGTTATGTCAGATTCTTCGTAATTCCATTTGGAGTTTTCTTGGCAAAAACACAGGAGTAGTTGGCAATTTCCTTTTACAGCTCATTTTACAGATGAAGAAACTGAGTCAAACATGATTAAGTGACTTGCCTAGGGTCACCTACCTAGTAATAGTCTGAAGTCAGATTTAAGCTCAGGAAGGTGAGTATTCCTGACACCAGACCCAGTACTGGATCTCCACTGTACCACCTACCTGCCCCATGCCCCTCTCATTTTATAGTGGAGAAAAAAGAAATGGGACTCAGAGGGGTCAGATGACCTGTTCAAAGTCACATGGTTTATTTGTAGCAGTGTGGGGATTCAAACCTAGGTTTTCTGACACCCAATCCATACCTTATCCCACTACACCACATTGCCTCTCTTTAAGAGTGGGAATAGATTAGTTCTTGATTCTTAAAGTAAGGAAGAAGGCTGCAGACCACTGTGTAGAAGGCCAGGATGAAATGAGCTTTCTTAATTGGACTCCCCATTTTCTCCAAGACTGGGGTTCCATGGCTGTGGTCCAGGGAGATCTCACCATCCATCTCTGATGCTGCATTGGAAAAATACAACCAAATACAGGCAAAGTGTAAAGATTTGACTCAGCCTGGTTCAGCAGTCTTTCCAGAAGAGGGGTGTGTGTGTGTGTGTGTGTGTGTGTGTGTGTGTGTGTGTGTGTGTGTGTGCGCGCGCGTGCCCTGGCAGTTGGCAGTGACCCCTGATGTCTAGGTTGAGGAAGGTCTGATTGTTCCCCAAGTGGTTAATCTGAAAGGAGGCCATCTTTGCACAAACTCCTCCCCCCACCAAGGTGGACCTGAACTTCCAGTATTCGCGATTCATTTTTCAGTCGGTTCATCTATTCGAACCCCCTTCTTTTATGGAGGAGAAAACTAGATGCCTTCAGAGGAACTGTGCCTTGCTCGAGGCCACTTCTTTGACACTTCAACAAATTGATGAGCTTTGATAAATAAACAAATGGGTTCTCCCTTCACTGGCTCAGATCACAACTCATCCATAATGCTGCAACTCTTATCTTTGTCCTCCTGCAATCTGCCAAGTGGTTCCTTTCCATCTTTTTTTCCCCAGACATTGCATCTGTTTTTGCTGCTGACATCATTAATATTAATTTTCTATCATAATTCTACCTTTATAACATGTTGCAGTGTGTCCATGACCAACACATGCCTAAACATTTGGTATTTAGATGATCTTCAACTTCAACAAATTCTTTTTTTCTTAATTAAAAAAAAAAACCCAAACATTTAAGACTGGCTCTCCAGTCTAGCCCAGTCTGTGGAAGTACAGGGGCTAGTCATGGTCGCCATATTGATGCCAAACTTCATATGGACACCTGATGTACATAGCCTACTGCAGCTCAGAACTCCAGAGCTCAAGAGATCCACCAAGCTCAGCCTCCTTTGTTGCCGAAATTACAAGCAGATGCCACTAGATTCAACCTCACCTTCAGTTCTTCAGTCTATAGTGTTCTACCTATATACAACATTACTGGAAAGATGTTTATATTGAAAAAGATGAGACTTTGATTTGGGGAGAAACTTGGCATCATTAAAAGAACTGCTCAGTTCTCCAAAGATAATCTAGTCCCCTTTCTTCCTCTTATTCAGTTCTGGGCTCAACTTTTTCTCCAACTGCAATATCTATTCAAGATATTTGTACAGATGGACTATATGGGTTGTCCATTCAACTGCATAACATAATCATTCTTTTC
This sequence comes from Monodelphis domestica, assembly GCF_027887165.1. Lineage (NCBI taxonomy): Eukaryota > Metazoa > Chordata > Mammalia > Didelphimorphia > Didelphidae > Monodelphis > Monodelphis domestica. Next base: position 105,991,561 of record NC_077228.1, read on the forward strand.
CTAGGTGGTTAGTTGAGCTGAGCTCTTATGTAATTATGGAATCCATTTAGGAGGTTGCACAGAATTTGGGGGCTTGATGCAATTTGCCCAATTACACCAGCAAACAGGAGCATTTGAAGTACCTCACCATCTGTAGGGAATCTACCTTTAATCTGAACTCATTAGACAATGGAAAAACATCTTTGATGGGCATGAGTCTTGCTGTTTTATGCCTTGCTCAATACTAGTAATCAGAGGGATGATAAAGTTATTTCCATTGTTACATCTTTGAGGAAACCTTGTGAAATGTTGACCTATACATAGAATATAACTTGTTGGAGGAGAGCTTTTAATGAAACATTTTGATCTACAGAATTGAATGCTTTTTTTTTTTACAATCAATCAACAGTGAGCAAAATGGCTCTTGTGTTGCTATAGCTTTCAGTCAATTGCATGTCTAGAAAGATGTGATCTTTACTGTTAAGGAAAACTTGTTCCCTTCTCCTGTCGTCATCATCAAGGATACTCTCAGTGTGAATATAAATTGTGCTTATAACAACTTTCTAGAGACAGACATGTCAGCCAGTTGACATTCTCTCTATTGCCTTCTTTGGATAACAGCATCTGAGATTTTTTCCCCACTTTGATATCCTCTCCCATCATAGATACCTTAAGAATGAAATCCTCAGCTCCCCCAAAGTAGGGTCATTAATGTAGACTTCATCTAATTTGGCTACTCTTCATATTTTTGTTTTGTAAGCATCATTTCTGCTTTCTCATATAGCACATCTGGGATTGGAATGTTAAGTATTCAGATATGATATCTTCACTGTCTTTGTAATAAAAATTTGCCCATGATGTCCATCAACTGGGGAGTGGCAGAACAAATTGTGGTATCTGATGGTGATGGAATACTATTGTGCTATAAGGAATGATGGACAGGGTGATTTGGGGAAGAGTTGAAAAGACCTGCATGAACTGATGCAGAGTGAAATAAGCAGAACCAGGAGAACATTATACACAGCAACAGCAATATTGTGGAATGATCAACTGTGATAGACTTTACTACTAATAGGAATGCAACGATCCAGAACAATTCTGAAGGACTTATGAAAAAGAATGCTGTCTAGAAAGAACTGTTGGAGTAAGGATGCAGACAAAAGCATGTGATTTATCACTTGTTTATTCGGGTATATGTTTGGGGGTTTGGGTTTTATAAGATTATTCACTTACAAAAATGAATAATATGGAAATATATTTTGTGTGATAATGCATGTTTAACCCAGATTGAATTGCTTATCAGCTCTGGGAAGGAGGAGGGAAGAAAGGAGGGAGCCAATTTGGATCATATAACTTTGGAAAACTTATGTGGAAATTTGATATTAAATTTTTTTTAAATCTACCCAGATCTTTTTCATTTTTTACCTGTTTATGATTGCCTTTCCAGTTTCATCCTTAAAAACTCTAGGGATAACTTTCCTAGTGGTCACTCTCGACAAGATTTTTGTAAACTTGTTTCTGCCTTTGATGCTGCCTTCTCACTGTTTTATGAGGTGATGCATCTTATAATATTGTACCTTTTTTTTCCTATAAGACTTGCTGAAAGAGCTTATACTCTAAATGGATGTTTCTTTTGGCTGCTGTATCTCTCTGCTTAGCACAGAGATCTCAAGTGTCTGCTGGCTCTTTTAGTCTCTTAGTAATGGTAATTGATTTACTTTGGTTAACTTTCTTAAGAAATGGTTATAATCTGCGCTGGTGCCAATTCCTCCATCCATTTATCCTAGAACTCATTAAAATGGGTTACATCAGAGTAGTTTTAATTGTACACTATATATTTCTAATTTTTATTCTTTTAGAGTTATTTTGATCATTGCTGTGTGTCAGTATTCTGACTGTACATAGCCAGCTGATTCAGGAATGATTCCCACACTAGTAATGAATCAGTTAAAATATGACCAATTTATTTCTTTGTGATCTTGTTTGATGTTCAACCTATCCAACAACTCTGGAATCTTTTCTTTTCTTAATTCAATGATATTTTGTCTTCCCAATTACATGTAATAATAACTTTCAACATACGTTTTTCAAAATTATAAGATCCAAATTGTCTCCCTCCCTCCCTCCCCTTCCCCTTCTCACAGATGGTAAGCAATTTGATCTGGATTATACATGTATTATCATGCAAAACTTATTTCCATGTTGGCCATTGTTATACAAGCACATTCATACAAAACTAAAACCCCCAAATAAAACTGTAAATATTCTGATGTGAAAGGTAGCATCTATCTATAGATCCACATCTATCCAACTCCAGCAGTGCTTTCTCTGGAGGTAGAGAGCTTCTTTGTCACAAGTCCTTCAGAATTGTCCCAGATCATTGGATTGCTGAGAGTAGCTAAGTCTTTCACAGTTGATTACCATGCAATATTATTGTGTATGATATTCTCTTTCTTAAAAAAATTTTAAATCCTTACCTTCTGTTTTAGAATCAAACTGTGCATTGGTTCCAAGGCTGAAGAGTGGTAAGGGTTAGGCAATGGAGATTAGGTGACTTGCCCAGGGTCATACAGCTGGGAAGATTTGAACCCAGGACCTCTTGTCCCTGGGCCTGGCTCTCAATCTACTGAACTACCCAACTGTCCCCTACAATGTTCTCTTGGTTCAGCTTATTTCACTCAGAATCAGTTCATGTAGATCTTTCTTGAAATCTTTTCTTAAAAGAATGTATTCATGGGCAGCTAGATGGCTCAATGGATAGAGAGCTCTTGCCTAGCTCTTGCTGCTCTTCTGCCTTGGAACAGATATTTAGTATTGATTGTAAGATAAAAGGTAAGGTTAAAAAAAAGAATGTACTTATTGGACAATTAGATGGCTTAGTGGATAGAGTGCCAGATCTAGAGTTATTAGGACCTGAGTTCAAATGTGATGTCAGACATTTCTTACCTGTATAGCCCTGAGCAAATCACTTAACTCCAATTGCCGAACCCTTGCTACTCTTCTACCTGCAGCTGATAGTTAGTATTGATTCCAAGACAAAGTAAGAGTTTTAAAATGCGTTTGTGAGGAAAAGGCATATAGCTTTTGTATAGTCTATAAGCCATTAGTTTCTTATTCCTGAATCACTTTTTTTGTGGTTTCCCCTTCAACCACCTTTTCATTGAAGTCACTGAGTAGCAAAGTATATGTTGATTACATTTAGATGATTTTCTCCAGATATTATCATTTTTCTGCCTTTTCATTTTCTGCAACAAATGCTAGCCTTCATGAATGTTATTTTTGCAAATACTCATTATGAACATTGCAATAAGAGACAACCAGAGTGCTGCAAAATGATTTTTTTACCACCTCTAGATGCATGATAAAGATCAACTCTGCCAACTCTTTTATTTGCCACTTGAAGAAGAGACTGTGAGCTATCTATTTAGTTAGTAACTTCCTTTTATCTTGTTCCATTTATATTACCATGAAGACTAATACCATTCTGTTCCTTCACTGATCACTGATCAAGGATCTCACATTTAGAATACCAACAATTAAGTTCACATTTGCAGATGATCTAAAAATTATACTCCTTCTGGTGCCCTTTCTACCACTGCATAAGGAGAAAGGACTTAGATCCCATGTTATATTTTTATTCATTTCATGGGTCATTATGGCCAAAGAATTTATCACCAAGTGGAAAGCCTATAGGTGGAAAGCCTCTCTTTTCTTGGCTAGGCTGGCCCCCAGAAAGTTCATATCATCTTTTTTAAAGCTTTCCAGTATGGCAGGAACTTTCAAAGTGTATCACTTATTGGATGACCTTTGAGAAGCCAGGGTCACCTTCATGCTATAATAAGGTATTGGTGTAGGTCTTTATAGAATCCCAAAGTCACAGATTACAAATGGTAGCCTGATTTTGAATGTATGCCCTCTAAGAAAAAGATCTTTGTAAGCAAAGTCAGGGAATATTAAAGTTAAAATGTTACTAACAGGATCATACAGTGGGGAGGATTTTCTGAGGTCACCTAAGCTAAGGTCTGTGTGTGTGGCACCTAGGGAAGGTGGGTTTGGATTTGGGTCAATTTCTCAAGTCGAGACTGGGTTAACTGCTGTTTCATCTACTAAGAGCTTGGATTGAGATTGCTAGGAGTGGGAGCAATGGGTGAAAGTACAATGTCTAAAAGCTCCCCATTAACCTAGAGAAGTAATGTGCTGATCATTAAGGGCTTTGAGATCTTTCCTGAAAGGGGATGCTCCCCTAATTTATGTTATAGAGCTATAAGTCCTTCCATGGAGAGAAGAACTCTAGGAGGACTGGGACATGGACAGTGGACTTCTCTGGTTATTTTCTGATAAAATCTGTTCATAAGACCAAAGGAAAAAAAGATTTTTATGTATCAGTCTGACTGAAGGGGGTTTGATCCAAGATTAATGAGACAAGAGTGAGGTGGTATAGTAACATTTCATTGGAGGCAAGGAAGGTGGGGGGAATGGAGGAAAGAGGCAGAGGTAGTATAGCAAGACTTTATTGGAAGCAAGGAGGGGCAAGGGGGACTCTCAGGGCCAGTAGAGGTGGCTATGTGGTCCTAGGGTGGAAGAGGGAAGGAGAGGCAAGGGGGAAGTCAGGGGGTGACCAGCACCAGTAAAGATGGCTGCCAAATCTCCACCTAAGTGGAAATGGGTTCATTCTCTTAGAGGATGGTTGTCAGGGATGAGGTAACCTGGACTGCTTCTATTGGTCAAGGTGGGCTACTTGGGTAAAGTTCATTGGATCATCCTCAGAGGGTGGGGAGTCTCATCTCTGGGGTTGGGGGGGGCTAGTTACCAGGCTGATGGTCAGTCATGCAAGAGGTCATTTGTCCAGGCCTGACAGGAAAGTCCTGGGGGTTCTGCCAGGTTTTATTGGGGCTTTGTTTCTATTTGGACAGGGTGGGGGATTGTTAGTTTTGGTAGGGATTGGGGGAGGGGGAATTTTGGTCCCATGGTCTATCAGTATATTAATCATCTGGTTGGTTTAGTCAGCACAATCAAACGTTAGCTTTTTTTTTTTTTTAAATCTCAACCGAGTTTTTCAGTTTCCCATCAACTCTAGACACACGAGGGAGCCAGGCTATTTGGGAGTTAGAGGGTAGACTAGATAACTTCTAAGGTCTATCCCAATTATAAAACTAGAAATTCTTTCTTGTTCTTGTTATGGACAAAGTTCTGCTGAGAATGTTCAAACCAACATATTTCATAGTGAAGGGGGCAAATGAGAGGGGGGAGGAATCCTTCTTGGGTTCCCAGGGAGGATTGGGGTGGCTTTGCCCCAGAAGAGAAGGGACCTTTGTAATTCTGTCTTCCTTGTCCTCAGGTATAAGATGGTGGTGACACCAAGGAGGGCTTCAGTGGCCATTGCAGGGTGCTGGCTGCTCTCCTTCCTCGTAGGCTTGACACCCATGTTTGGCTGGAATAACCTGAATAAATTGAAACAGGAGGCCAACAGCAGTCTTGGTGATTTGGTGATTAAATGTGAATTCGAGAAGGTCATCAGCATGGAATACATGGTATACTTCAACTTCTTTGTCTGGGTCCTTCCCCCTCTGTTGCTCATGGTCCTCATCTACCTGGAGGTGTTCTACCTGATCCGAAAGCAGCTCAACAAGAAGGTATCAGGCTCTTCGGGGGATCCCCAGAAGTACTATGGGAAGGAACTGAAGATTGCCAAGTCTCTAGCCCTCATCCTTTTCCTCTTTGCCCTCAGCTGGCTGCCCCTACACACACTCAACTGTATCACTCTCTTCTGCCCAGACTGCCAAAAACCCAGCATCCTCACCTACATCGCCATCTTCCTCACTCACGGCAACTCAGCCATGAACCCCATTGTCTACGCCTTTCGCATTCAGAAATTTCGGACCACCTTCCTGCAAATCTGGAACCAGCATTTCCGATGCCGGGCAGTGCCCCCATCTGATGATGAGGATCCTCCCGAGGAGAGACTGGATAATTAGACCCTGTACCTTCCAGTACCCAACTTTCCTGTTCCTGTCCATTTCCCTCTCCATTGGGGTACCATGGTCTCTTTCTCCTCTACTCCCCTCTGCAAATCCCAATCCTAGCCTGTCCATAGTTTCCCTGGCAATGCCATGGGGAATAAGCAGAGGGAGGGCCCTGAAGTGAAATCTAGCACTTTAGACCATCTTCCTGTCATCCCCACCAGGTTGACCATAAGATCTGGGTGGCCATGGGGTTAATTGTCTTTCTTTTTACATGTCCTTGGCAGAAAGAACAGGGGATGCCTGGGGAAGTGAATGGTTTTTGGGTTTATAATGGAGAAGGATGGGGGCAGAATAAGATTCCTTGCTCTTCCTCTCAATACCAGTGCCCCATGTTTAATGTTCTGAGGCATATTGGGAGCCCAGAGAGATTAAACAGCAGAAGCTCAAATGGGGAGATGGTGCCTAGGGTCCCTCAGATTCTCATGGTGTGGCTTGGAGGAGAATAGACAGACTCAGATTGGGGGTGGGGTAGTTGTCAAGAAGGAGGGAGGCCTCCCCTTCCTCCCTTCCCGGAACTAGAAGAAAAATAGGCCTGAAGGTATTTAGGGAGAAGCAACTGAGACCTAATACCTTGACATCCTGGTCTGACATCCTTGGTACTAAGCAGTACCAACCAGAGCCCTGATCTAAGCATGTTACATTTTAGGCAGTGCCAGGCACCTACTCTAGTTGCTCCAATAGCTGGGGATGATGTAGGAATTGAGTCCTAAAACAACCCATTCCTTGCTAACTTCCAGGATACTGCCAAGAGCTAGGACTTGGGTGGGTTCTAGGAGATGTCTTATGGACCATGGGGGCATAGGGCAGAGATGATGCCCTTGGATATATTGCTGGGATCCTCCACCAGGAGGTAGTGTTGGCTTCCCCCATCTTATCCCAAGCTTCCCTATGCTGTCTACGAGAAACCAGAGACCCCAGAGAAGAGCTAGGATACACTGACACATTGGGGATGAGACCATGCCAGAACCATCTGGGACTCACCCAACTCAGTAAAGAAATAGTTTCTTTCAGAAGGACTGGAACTCTGATGCTAGAGCTGAAGCTCACAGGAAGGGCAAGCAGGGCACAGATGCCAAGGCATCCTTATACTCTCCTGGGAGCTAGATGAGGTGGGGAATAATTATATCAATAAATTGAGCCCATCTGCCAGCATGAGGGGGAGGTGGATGGACCTAGTGCTAACGCACTTGGGGAGTTGCCTTGGGTACCCTTATAAGCTGAGTAAGAAGAGTTCAGCACCATTTAAATTGGAAGGGAAACACCTTTAAAAGAAGTCACTAGGGAATTTTTTAGTGAGCCTAATTGATCCACTTTGGTTTTGTTCCAGGCCCCCAAAGGCATGCTGGGAAAGATCAGTGCCAAGGTAGGACCCTGCTCCTTATTAGAGGGGAAGACAGGCTGACTGAGTTTGAATCTTGTCTCTAGATCAGATTTCCATCAATCTGCTTCAGCTTTCCTTAATGTGGAATGGGGAGTAGGGAAGAACGTCACCCCATTGGCTCCCAGAATGGGGAAGGACTGACCAATAAAGGATTATGAAACCAACAAGTTACAATCATAGCAGTAGTTGACCATGGGCGGTGGGAACAAGGGAATTTGGAGAGAATCTGGTGCAGCCCATGGGATGGTGGTGGTGGGTACTTTGGAAGCATGATGGGTGGCTCCTTGGACTTCAAGTCAGCTGATGGAATTTGGAGCTAGTAGAAGGTGGGTCCCTAAATGATTTGCCCATGAAACAAATGGGACCCCCAGACTTATGGTGGTATACCCAAGAGAACCAGCTTCTCAGTAACACTCAGAGTCACTCCTACCCCAGTTATGGCATGATACCCCTGGAGTATCCTTGAAGGCACACAATTATAGAGCGATACTTAGGAACACACACACACACACACACACACACACAGAGAGAGAGAGAGAGAGAGAGAGAGAGAGAGAGAGAGAGAGAGAGAGAGAGAGAGAGAGAGAGAGAGAGAGAGATAATGGTAAGGACTACATCTAAATAGACCCCTCAGATTTGCAGCCTAGGATAGAGAAACCCCTTCCAAAGTGTCCACTGACACTGACATCCTTTCCAAGTCATCCCTCTTGAATAACACCATACACACTTCTTTATTCAAGGACCCGCCCTTTGAAGTAAGTTCCCCTGATGCTGGTCTTCCAAGCTCTGGGTAGGTCCCTCCCTGGTGGTCCAATGAGACCAGTTCTCCTGGTGCCAGTTTTGAGGGGAGGAAGGAGCTGAGCTGCCCGACACTGTGTGCCCAGGTAGGAGTCTCCCAGCTTGAGGATCACAACTGGTCCTGGTGGAAGCTCCAGCAGCATCTAGGAGCGATAAGGCCTCCTCACCCCTTGAGATACAGAGCTCCTCCTCCAAAGGGAAAGAAAAGGAAAAGCAAAACCCCATGGCAACTCCACTCCTTTTTCACCTCAGGTTTTCCTCTCCTAAATTCTGATTCCCAGCCTTAACCTCATTATCACCCCTGCCTCCCATCCCTCTGGCTTCTGAGGAATGCCTTAAACCCAAGCAGCATTACTTCCTCCACCGAGTCCCACCTAAGATGGGGCAAAACAAAGCTCATCACCCCCATTTTAAAGAGGATAAAACACAGGTCCAGAAAAGTTAGTGGCTTGTGAAATGGGCTTATGAGGTAGGTGGAGGGAGTGACAAAGAAGAATTTAGGTAAGAATCTGAGGGGCAGATAGGTAGCACAAAGGATAGAGAGCCAGGCTTAGAGGCAGGAGGACCTGGGTTCAAACTTGGCCTCAGACACTTCCTAGCTGTGTGACCTTGGACAAGTCACTTAACCCCAATTACCCAGTCCTTGCCAATTTTTGAAGGTAAAGGTGTTTTGTTGTTGTTTTTTTTAAGTTTGAGAACCTGGATTCAATTCTTGATGCCACCACTATTTCTACAAGACTTAGGCATGTTTTTATGAACCTAAGTTTTCTTTACTATAAAGCTGGGGAGGGGAATGCAAAATGGACTTCAATGATCTGCAAGTACCCTCTTCCAGTGCAAAATAACATTAAAAGTTGTGGTGGGGGCACCTAATTGACTCAGTGGACTGAGAGCCAGGCCTAGAGATGGGAGGTCCTGGGTTCAATTCTGGCCTCAGATACTTCCCTGCTGTGTGATCCTAGGCAAGTCACTTAACTCCCATTGCCTAGCCCGTACCACTTTTCTGCCTTGGAGTCAATGTACAATATTGATTCCAAGATGGAAGGCAAGGGTCTAAGTTTAAAAAGTGGTAGAGCTGAGATTAGAGCTTAGATTCCTTCAATGACTAGAGTTATATAGTCTTTCCATCTGACTACAGTATCTTCTTAGTACTGACACTTCCCTCCACCAAAAAATATTAGATAACGTTTATTTAAAGCTTTAAGGTTTATAAAGCATTTTACAAATATTATTTGACCCAACAACCTTGAGAGGTAGGCATTATTAAGCCTGTTTTACAAATGAGGAAACTGAGGCAAACAGAAGTGAAGTGACTTGCCTAGGGACACATAGCTAGTAAATGTGGGAAGCTGGATTTGAACTTAGGTCTTCTGTAATCCAAATCCACCACTCTACTCCTGTGCCCATATCTCCCCCTGGAGGAACCTCAGGGAGTCCTTCCCTCCAAGTTCAGGTTAGCTGTACCCACGACTAGAGATTCCCTATCTTCCTTAGTGATAAACCCTCCCTGTCCTTCCTTTGCCCACATGCCCCAATCCTGATGTTCTCAGGATTTCTCTCTCCCTGGCACCCCCAAGCCCCAAATCACCTTATTCAAAGGCCCTACCTTAACTTACCTTTTCAGTCTGAAACTTCTGGCACTCTTCAGTGTGTGGCAGAAGCTGTAAGAGATTTTGCCTGTCAGGTCCACAGGCTATGGGCCAGGGGGGAGGAGGGAGGAGAAGGCCCCTGGGGGAGATGGGTCAGCATCTCTGAACTTCTGGACACCACAAAGAAGCCATCTCCTTCCTCCTTCACACCTTGGGCTTGTCCAATGTCTCCAGATTAGGAAGGGCCTACCCCCTCTCTGGGACACTGTACTGTCTTGTATTTTCCCCACGGGAAAAGTCCTTTCTAAGGTCTGGCCTTGCTTTGTTCTCCTGTCATTCCTTCCATCCTCTCAGAAGTCCCCAAGTTTCCAATCCTTTCTCCAAGGATACTCTTAGAGTCTACCTAGCTTGATTCAGCTCCAAGGGGATGAAATGGGACCAAAAAAATGACCTTCTATGACTCATGAATGTCTGCAATGGGAGTCTGCTGCCACCCCCATCTTTCTTCACTGAACCCTTCACCTTTCACGTCCAGCCGACAGTCCACAGAGGCCTCGCCCAGGGCATTGATGGCTTTGCAGGTATAAACTCCTGCATCAAAAAGGCTGGGCTTCCGGATCTCCAAGGAGCAGACGCCTTGCTCACTGAGGGCCCGGTATTTGGGATTACCCTGTATGTCCATCTTGTTTTTCATCCAGATGATCTTGGGCTGGAAGAGAAGGGGTATAAAGGATATGAGGGGAGCCAGGAAATCCCCTGTTGGCAGGCCCCAGCTAGTACACTTATATGTCTTCCCCTCCCTCATTATACCATTCTCTTCCCATCTGAACTCCTCACCTTGGGGGTTGCTCGAACAGAGCAGAATAGTTGGGTGCTGTAACCGGGGGTGGTTGTGTGATCTGCCAGAGGGTGGGTAAACTTGGGGGCTTCTGAGAAGTCTCTCTCTCGGATGCCATCTCGCTTGCTAACAGTATCTGATGAGGAGGGGTGGGAGTGGGATAAAACAAGAGCTGAGAATCCCAAGAAGCTGGAGCCATTGGGAAAGAGGCCTGGTCTCTCCTTTTATCCCCTTGGAAAAACAACATTCCCAATACATATTCTGTGAAACTGAAGACATTTTCACATGTATGACTTCAATGCAGCCTTATAATGATACTGTTGAAATTGGTAAGGTTAAGGATTATTATCCCTATTTTGCAGATGGGGAAGCCGAGTCTACAGAGCCTCAAGTAAGTGACTTGCCCAGTGAGTTTTAACTTTAGGGGGTCAGCAGTTCCCCAGGTTAGAATCTTGTTGGAATTGGTAAGGAGGAAACTGAGAAAGGAAAAGGGGAGCGATAAGAGTTCTTGGAGTCAGAGATTTAGATATATCTAGTTCCTCTATCCCTTATTCTATTCCCCTAGAACCCTGAGACAGGGCCCCCAGCTCCTGGGGCCTTTGGCAGGTAGGGTGTGAGCAATTTACAGGAACCTAGAGATAGGGAGACACTCAGGCAGAGGAAATCAGAGACTGAAGATAAGAAAGTCAGATAGAGATCTATTTGTACACACATAAACTACTGTCTCTCTGGGTGATCTGAGAGAGCATTGATTTTTTTTTTGGCAAGATAATCACTTTCCTAATTCTATAACACTCAGGCTGATAGCACAGTGACACTGCCTTCCTTGAACCTCCCCCTTCTGATAGATAGAGTGGCATACCCGGGAGGGGGCAGCCATTCTGGGATCAGACAGCTAGAGGACCAGACGATCATGCCACCGAATTTGAGCAAAAACCAGAACTAAATGAGTGCAGTGTAGTGTTGTGGGTCAGGAGACCAGCCTTAAGTCTTGGTTCTGTTCTGTGGCTTTGGGCAGTTAGTTCACTTTGTCCTCTAAGCCTCAGTTTCCTCATCTGTAAAATGAGGGCTTTGCGTTAGACGATTTGTAAGGTCTCCCTTAGCTCTGAGATTCTGTTATTCTAAGTAGTCCCCTCTACTGCTTAGCTAAGTGACCTTGGGCCACTTAATTCCCTTCCTTGAGCCTTATTCGTCTGCAAAATTAGGGGTGTGGATAATATGATCTCTGAGGTCCCCTCCAACTCTAAATCCTAAAATCCTCTGAAGGTGACATACTCCAACCATGGAAATTTTTCTCTCTTTAGAAACTGCTTTCAGGACCCACTGATTGGCCTCACCACACTTTGGACCCTAAACCAAAGGCGGCTCTGAATGACATTTAGCTGTCTTCAAAAATCAAATCTACCCTTTTTAGTGAATGACCTGTCACTGCTGAAGTTATTGAAAAAAATGTTGCCACAGTCTCTGAGGATCGAAGAAGAGACTCCCAAATGCTTGGAGCTGTACATCTCTAGAAGTATTTGGCCTCCCCACAGGACAATATTCAGTTTAGCCTATAATTAAATTCAACACACTTTTTAAAAAGCACCTACTGTGTGCAAACACCATACTCTAAAAGAGAGATACAAAGATATGACTTGGGCCTGACTCTCAAGGAACATAAATCCAGTGGCGGAGGAAGGACCAGGACACAAATAGCTCGGAGAAGATAACTTTGATGAGATTAGTGCAAAGGAGAGAGGTCCAGGCAAAATGCTGTTATAAACCTGAGTAGGGCCAGATCACTTTCTCTGGGGAAGGCTTCATCTAGGGGATGGCAAATGCATTTGACCTTGAAAGGTAGGGGGCAGGAGTGGGGGAGAGGGTAATTCATTCCAGAATGGTTTTGAGCAAAACCAGGGGGATGACACAGGGCAGAATGAGAATGGGAGAAGAGTTCCATGAGAAAGTCCAGTGGTTAGACTAGTAAACATGGAACATAATAGCAATGTAGACATGAAGGGGAGAGGCCAGCCTATACAGTGGGAGACCCAAGTTCAAATCCTGCTTTAGGTACTCTCTAGCTACGTGACCCAGGGCAGCCACTTCAGCCTTGGTTTGCCTTAGAATCTTCATCTATAAAATGGGGGTGATACTGAGTCCCTACCTCACAGGACAGTTATGAGAATCAAATGAAACAGAACCTCCAAGTGCTATATAAATTCTAGCTATTATTATTAGTGGTAGTCATACTGGTGTGGAATGAGGTTGGAAGGGTAGGTTGAGGTCAGATTGTGGAGAGCCACTCAGGAACTTCTCCTCTATTTAGAGGTGATGGGAAACCCCTAAAGGTCACCAAGTAGAAGAACAATTGGCCTCAGTATTTTAATTTGAAATATGTGTGTCTGTGTGAGTGAACCAGAATAGAGAAGAGAGAACAGAGAGAGCTCAGAGGAGGGGTGAGTTTGAGAAGCTCAGAGTACCCATAAAGAGGAAGAGGAAGCCAAATTGGGTGCCATAAGAAGAGTCATCCTTCTGGTGCCCGGGAGCACAGACTTACCTGCCTTCTGGATGTGGGCCAGCTCAGCCGTGACAGGAGCTGTGGCACTCAGGCCACACTGGTTTTCTGAGAAGACCCGGAAAGAGTAGGAATTCCCAATGATGAGGTCAGACACCGTGCAGTTTGTCCGGTGGCAGTGCTCCAAGACTGTGAACCATTGCTGCGGGGACCCCAGCATCCAGTCACCCAGAGAGCCTGCCCTACCTTCCTTTATTCACTGACCCCAACCCATCCCTGGACACCTGGGCCATTTAGCCCAGTCGTGTTTCTACTGGAGTTGGGTAGAAGGGAGAAATCTCAGAGAGTAGAAGAAAGATGGGAACTAGTGAAGAGTCTGAGACTTTCCCTTCCCATTCTAGACCTCCATACTGATCAGGCATTCCCCCAAATTAATCCTTCTTCCCCACACTTCAGAGACTAATCTAAGAGAAGAATTACTTGCATTTATATAATGTCTTAAGGTTTACAACAAGCTTTCCTCATAATCAATCTAGAAATTTGATAGTCCCATCTTTCCGATGAGGAAACTGAAACAAAGATGTGAATTGACTCACCCTAGGGTCACACAGCTAATAAGTAAAGGTCCCCCCAAGGCTCTCCTAACTTAAGCCTTCCCATTATGCCATGCTATCAACCCTCCCACTCTGGTCCTCTGAAGGGACCCCCCAAGACCCGTCCAACTCTGCCTAGTCAGCCGTACTCACCCCTGTCTTCCGATCTGCCTTCTGCACTGTGTAGCCCAGTAACTCCGTGTTGCCAGTGTCCTCGGGGGGTGTCCACTCCAGAGCAGCATTGAAGCCCCACACATCCAACAGTTTGATGCTTTTGGGGGGGCCGGGTCTCTCTGAAAGGCCAGGTAGTTGCTGGGACTATGACTCTCTCCATGGCAGCATGTCTCTACCAGGGCACCCATTTCCCTTGGCTCACCAACCCAGATTGGCAAAGATCACATCTCCTTGCCTGCTGCTTCCCCCATGGCCTGTCTGACCCCCTCTCTGGACTGGGGACATTTGGGTTCCCAAATGATAGCCTCAATCGTCTCCTTTCTCCCTTAGTCATACCAATCACCAAGATGTCAATGGTAGCCTTGGCTTCTAGGCCTTCCAGTCGAATGCTGAGCTCGTAGCGTCCTGAATCAACCCTCTGGGCCGAGCGGATGAAGAGGATGGAATCTTGTTCCCCATTACGCACACTCACGCGTTTGGTGTCCAGGGCATGGCTGTTATGGGTCCAGGTGACCTGAGGCTTAGGTGTGCTCTGGGTGGGATGGAGGGGAGGGAGAAAAACAGAAGGGATGATGACATAATAACGGTTATAATAACTCATATTTTCACAGCACTTTTAAAGGTTTATAAGATACTTTTTTTTCCTAATGATCCCATGAAATAAGTAAATTCTTTAACTCTTCATTTTCCTGGTGGGGAAACTGTGTCTGTGGTCATATTGTTAGAGGCTCCTGCCTGTATTTGCAGTGCTTCTGATGAGAGATGGTTGTCACACCAGTCAAAGGACAATGGGTTCGAATACTGGGTCTTCTTGGCCAGCAAATGAGTAAAAATCATAAGGCTAGAAAAAAAGAGTCCAGCTTTATGAGGCCCTACCAGGTCTCAGGAGTAGAAAGAGTTCTACCCTTTGGGGTCAGTGAGCTGGCTTGTGGGATCATAGATCTAGAGCTGACAGAGCACTTGGAGACCACTTTACAGATGGGGAAACTGAGGCTTAGGGTATAAAAGGACAGGGTTTCAACCCCCCAGGGGAAAGACATACTCACTTGGAAAGGAATCTGGAGGTTGATGGTCTCCCCAACCTGGCGGATGTAGGTCTGGCGCAGGTAGCGGGGGACCCGGATCTTGGGGGCCTCTGAGTCAGAAAGAGAACAATGGGTTCCCTTTGAGCAGGAAGGTGGGGCTGGGGCTTGAAGATGGTGAAGGGGGAAACAGCTGGGGCAGAGAATCTGTTCTGGGTCTCTCTCTCTTTCATGAGTTCTAGGATTCTGCCTACTTTCTTGGGACCCCAAGATGGCACTTCCTCAGCTGGAGAGGGCAATGTCTCCTATCCTAGGGCATGATTGGAGATCCCAGGATTGGGCATAGCCAGAGGAGCTTCTCAGGGGAGGCAGAGTGACTGACATGACTTCAGGCTCTCCTGGGGAACCCCTGCACATGTTTCCTGAGAGTGTGAAGTGTTAAACATCTATGGCACTCTCTTGGCAACTCCAGCCAGGTCAGCCTGGGATTTGCCCCGGGCTTCGGTTCCTCCCTGGCCTCACCCCGATGAAGAACAGACTCTGCACCTGTTCACCTGATGGCCTCAGCTTTTCTGAGGAAGGGAGGAAATAAATCTTTCTACCTCCACCATCCAGACTCCCAGCCTTCCCCGATGGGGGAACTTGGGCCCTTCAGAGATCATGTTGCTCTAGGCTAGACTGCCTCAGATGCAAATGACACTGCCTGGGTGTCTCTTCTCTCAATTATAGCCAGGGAAAGAGATGCTTCATCCCCTTCCTGTCACCATATCTCTATCTATTAATCTCACAGTCGGGGAAACATTCCTAAAGTCTCACTTCAATCCCTTCAGATGAAGTCTGAAACCTTTTACTTTCCTTTTGGATTCCCTGTGAGATGGGAGTCAATCTGGCAGGGAGGGAGAGTACACGAATACTCTTGCAGTGCACATGGAAAGAAGGAACATGTATGGCTGCAGAAACCTCAGGGCAAGGCAAGAAACCAGTTTCCACTGGAACATAGGAGCCAAATCCTGAGGCAGAAGAGAGCCAAGCCTGGAGATGAGAGGTCCCTGGGTTCAAATTCAACCTCACTCACTAGATTTATGATCTTGGGCAAGCCACTTTTTGGGGGGCTTTTTGCCTAGCCCTTACCACTCTTATTGCCTTGGAACTGATACCTAGTATTGTTTTTAAGACACAAGATAAGGGTTAAAAAAAGAAAAGAAAGAAATGAGGTAGAACTTCATGATTCCTCAGGTCCCTTGGGAAGTAAAGGTCCTATGAGAAGACATCCATAACATCTATGTAACTGTCATCAGAGGCTGCACCCTGCTCATCCCCAAAAGAAGAGCAGATTCTTCCACTGATGAGATTCTCAGGATCCTCAGATCTTGGAATCTCCTGACTCTTAGAACAGTCTAGGGGGCAGCTGGGTAGCTCAGTGGATTGAGAACCAGGCCTAGAGATGGGAGGTCCTGGGTTCAAATCTGCCCTTAGACACTTTCCAACTGTGTGACCCTAGGCAAGTCACTTGACCCCCATTGCCTAGCCCTTACTACTCTTCTGCCTTGGAACCAATACACAGTATTGATTACAAGATGGAAAGTAAGGGTTAAAAAAAAAAGAACAATCTATCACTACGTTGGTGGCCAACTCTGAGGATATAGGAATGGTGGCAATGAGGGACCATCTCTAGAAGAGTCCTTAGAGATCAAATAGTAACAGAAATCATTGGATGATATATTCTAAGCTGGGGGAGACCATGGAGGCTATTTAGTTGAACCCCCTCATTATAAAGATGAAGAAACTGAGGTCCAGAAAGTGAAATTTCCCAGGGTCATATAGATAGGAAATGGCAGAACTGGGATTTGAACTTAGGCCCTCCAACTTCTAAATCCAGCCCTACCCTACCATGCTTCTTCCAACCTCTTCATTTTGTAGATGAGAAAACTGAGAAGGAGAAGGATTCATTGACTTGCTAATAGTCATTCAGGATGTAATAATAGGCAATTATAGGTGGTTCAGTGCATGGAGACTTGGATTCAAGAAGACTTTAGTATGAATTCTGCTTCAGATATTTACTTTTTGTAAGTAGTAATAGGTAGATAAGTAGTAGAACCCATATTTGAACCCAGGTCCACTGACACTAAAACCTGCCATCTTTCCACTGAAGAGATCTTAGGGATCATTTACTGATAGATGGGTATGCTCCATGCCATCAGATGGCTATGAGAGGAGGGGCCCAATGGAAAGTGGCTGGGGCAGGAAGGGGTGGGGTGGGCAGGAACACTCTGTCTCCCCTGGGATTAGACAGCAGGCATCTGCCTGTCCAGAATTCCATTCCTTTTTGGAGCAGAGGAATGATGTTGGAGCAGCTGACAGGGGGAGAGGTATGCTTGGCAGGCCCAGGTGGCAGAAGGGAAGGACAGCTGAGCAGCTGAGGTCCTTGGACAACAGGGCCCTCCCCTCCATTCCTCTGGGAGGGACTTGGTTATTCTATCTCTCCCAGCCCCCATCCTTCCCATTTTCTCTCCAGGAAATTCCTTCCTCCTTTTGCCCCAGAGGAATTTTAATGAAGTAAAGTGTAAGCAATGTCTGGCTTCTTTGTGGTGTGTTCCATCTTCCTCCACAAAGGCCCTGAGATCCCAACAGGGCCTTGCTCAGCTTAGCACCTATGCCAGGGAATGGGGATTCCTGTCCTTTCTTGTCTGATGCATCATGGCCAATGCTGGGGAAATAGCTCTACTCTAGATATATAGGCTAAAGAGAGGGCCCCTGACTGTGAGGTGCCTTGACATTTTCTTCTTTTCCCAAGTGGATCCGTTTAGTCATTTTCCTTCACAAACTAGGCATTCTCCACACTGGTGAGAGTGCCAAGAATCAGGTTCTCCACACTCAGAAGGACTTTTGGTGGTCATTTTTTTCCTATGCTCTGCCTCTAAGAAGGATCGAATCTCACCCAGCCCTAAATGATGGGAGTCTTTTTGGGGTCTCAGAAAACACAAGGGAAGAGAGCTTGGAAGAAAGGAATAGTAAGGGGGCCTCTGACACTTTCTAGCTGTGTGACTGGGCAAGTCGCTAAGTCACGTAGTCCTTTTTGCCCTTCTGTCTTAGCTGTTATTAGGATAGATGCCAAGGGTTTTAAAGGAAAAAAACAAAACAAAACAACCAATTTTTAAATAAAAAAAAAGAAAGGAATAATGAGAAGAGTTCTAGACTGAACAAGGAATCAAGAGACCTGAGTTTAAGTCTTAGCTATATGACTTTGGAGTAAATTGCTTCACTTTTCTGGCTGGGCTACACTGTCTTCACTTGTCAACGAAGGGGTAGAATCAAACAGTCCCTAATTAGGATTCTTTACCATGATAAGATTCTATTATCCTAAGCAATTTAAACCACTTGTTCTAGAGTTTCTGAAACCTTGTAGTTAGAAAGTCTTGCTTATCATTGGAGTTGGAGCCAGAAAGAAGATTCTGGTTTAAATCCAAGCTCTGGATCCCACTTCTTTGTGAATGGGTTAAGGCATTTCATTAGGCAGGATGTCATGGTGGACCCTTGGAGCCAGGAAGATCTAAGTTTGAATTTGGCTTTAGTTGTATGTCCCTGGGTAAGAGACTTAATTTATCTGTGTCTCAGCTTCCTTATCTGTAAATTGAAGGTCTTGAACATGGTGCTTTCTGAGGCCTCTTCCATTTCTAAATTCATGATCTCATGATCTCAAATCTTGATTTCTTGACTCACAAAATATAGAGGTTTTACTAACTGGTCTCTAAAGCCCCTTCCAGCTTTAAGTCATGTGAGCCCAAGCCCTTCTTTCTGACATGGAGACCCATTTCTTTTCTTCTTAAAAGGCTCATTTATAGTTTTGTGTCTTTACCATGGATTGTCCCAACCAGAACCAGAACCCTCCCACTCATTGTTCTGGGTGAGGAAGAGATAAAAAAAACCCTTGTGGCTAGGGAAAAAAGGAAGGAGAAGATGCAGACCCCAGGACACCTGCTTCTTCATGTCTTTCTTCACCCAAGGGGCACAAGTGATCCCCAGGGAGCTCATAGTGGACCAAGTGACTCATTGCTGTTAAGATACTGAAACCTGATCAGCCCTTCCAAGGCAGTAACTAATAGGAATGAGGCTAATGCACCCTGCAAATAGAAATATTAGTAAGAGGGATAGGGTGGCTCTTTCTGGCTTATTTTTCTTTTCCAGATCTGTTCTCCTTCCTAGAATCCTAAGATTTAAAAACCAGAAACACCCAGAGAAGTCAGATAGTTCAATATCCTTATTTACAGATAAGGAAATTAAGGCCCAACGAGCTAAATAGATTTGGCCAAGCTCACACAAGTAATAAAGAGCATACCTCAGATGTGAAGCCCTTCTGACTGAATCTATTGCCCTTTCTTATCCTTCCCAGTACCTTCTCCCTAATCTTCCTAATTCTGCTTTCCTATCATGGGTCACATAGCCAGCTTTGGTCTGACTTTGAAATCCTCTTAGCTTCTTTTCCAATTAGCTCTTCCAGATCTGATCCATCCTCCATTCAGCCAATAAAGTGAATTTCCTAAAGCATAGATCTGCCCATATCACTTTACCCCCTCAATAATTTCTAGTGGCTCCCTATTGCCTCCAGAATCAAAACCAAAATGCTCTGTTTGGCATTCAAAGCCCTTCATAACCTCTATGTCTCCTACCTTGCCAGTTTTTTTACACCTTACTTCCCAACAGTCTTCTGTACTGTAACCCTGGCCTCCAGGATGTTCCACAAACAAGACACTCCATCTCTCAGCTCTGGGCATTTTCTCTGACTGCTCTCCAAGCCTACAATATTTTCCCTTCTCATCTCTACCCACTGACTTCCTTTAAGTCCCAACTAAAATCCCACCTTCTATAGGAAATCTTTCCTAAACTTTCTTCATTTTAGTGCCTTCTCTCTGTTAAAGATTTCCCTTTTATCTTATATATAGTTCATTTGTAGATTTGCTTGCTTATTGCCTCTGCCATTCAGTTATAAACTTCTGGAGGATAGAAGCTTTTTGCCTTTTTGTATCCCCAGTGCTTAGCAGAGTGCCTGACAATCTTAATAAATGCTTATAGACTGATCAGTTGACTGAATCTCAGGGCCTGTAGAAGAATTTGAAACAGAATAATGAGAATTGCGGAGAATTTCTAGAGCCCAAGAAACCCATTTCTGTGATAGTAGGAGGGAATGGGTTTAGATACGGTGCAGAATTTGATTCGGAAGATTTGGGGATCCTGAGATGAAAGCCTAGGAAGCAGCATGATATAGTAGAAAGAATCTGGAATCAGAGGATCTAGGTTCAAATCCCAGCTCTGTGGCTAACTCTCTGTTTAACTTTGGGGAAATCATTTAACATCTTTAACTCTACATTTATTCCTTTGTAAAATAAGGGGGCCAGGGGCAGCTAGGTAGTACAATGGATAGAGTACCAAGTTTGGAATAGGGAGGATCTGGGTTCAAATATGACCTCAGACACTTCCTAGCTGTATGAATCTGGACACGTCTCTAATCCTCAATTGCCTAGCCCTCCCCATTCTTCTGCCTTAGAATCAAAACGTAAGGTAAGGGTTTAAAATATGTTAATTAATTAAATTAAATAAGGGGGCTGCCCAAAAATGATCTCAAAGTTTCTTTCTGGATCTAATTTAAATGATTTCTATTATCCTTCCGTGAAGGATACTCCCCTTTTGGCAGCCTCTGTCCAGAATGAGAGGGCCTCGGAATTTTCTACCCTGGAGACATGATTGGCAAACGGCTGCTTTGACCAGATGCCTCAAGTTTAGGAGCCCGATTCCTCCCTAGTCTCTAATCCCTTCTGAAGGCTTCATGGTTCCTAGGCCTTGCTGGAGGCTCTGGGAGGGATGGGGATGAGGAGGTGGCTGGGAGATGAAGGGGAAGCAGGGGTGTCACTTTACCAATGATCTCCTTGATATGGACAGGCTGGTCCAAGACAGTGGCGGGGCCAGTCCCCGCAGAGCTCACGGCAGATACCCGAAAAAAGAGTTTGCTTCCTGTAGTCAGGTTTCGAAGTGTATGCTGGGTGACCATCATGGGCCGGGCATTCACAGGCACCCACTCTGAAGCTGGGGAGCAATGGGAGATGCCAAGTGAGAAGCTCTGCTGATGACTTGCTGACCTTGCTTCCTTCCCTCTTCCTTCCTATTTTCCAAGACACCCTGCGTTCCTCGTCCTTTCTAGCTCACCCTTCTTCCTGGGATCTTGGGCAGAGGCAGGACTGCTGGGAACCAGACAGGGCATGCTCTCTGTTCAAAGTGACACAGTAAAGTAGAGGCAGAGAAGGAATAGAATCTCAGTGACTTTTTTTTAACCCTTATCTTCAGTCTTAGAATCAATACTGTGTATTGGTTCTCAGGCAGAAGAGTGGTGAGGGCTAGGCAATGGGGGTTAAGTGACTTGGCCAGGGTCACACAGCTGGGAAGTATCTGAGGTCACATTTGAACCAAAGACCTCCTGTCTCCAGGCCTGCCTCTCAATCTACTGACCCTTCTAGTTGCCACTGTTTCTCACTGATTTTTAGGGGAATGAAGGGACAGAGGCCACCAAGATAAAACAGCTCCTTTTATTTTTCATATTAGATTCATAGAGAATCTTGGAGGGATGGGGAGAGATGGGAAACCTTCTCGTAGTCATCTCATCTCTTTCTCTATTTATAATCCAATTTATCAGACTTTTATTAAGCTTGGCTCTATCTATATTGAGTACTGAAAATTACAAGATGAAAAATGGTGTAGGTCTAGCATTGGAGGAGCTCATAAATCCACTCTGGGGATTATGGACTGTTTTATCCAGATAAATATGTGGAATAGGGAGAAGTGATGGAGAGAGTCTGGAGGAGACCCTGCCCCTTCTGGAAGTCCTTCAGAAATGGAGCTCTCAGCTACCATTTCTGGGACTAACCCAGATTTAACCTGAAATCCCTCCAGCTAAAGGGCTTGATGATCTCTTAACCCAACAGCCTCCTTTATCTGATGGTTCTTTTACTCAAGTTTGGGCTACTCACCTCCCTGTTGACAATATTCCAGTATGTAACCTTGTATCCCCAACCGTCCCAGGTTTTCTGGGGGTTCCCAGCTCAGCGCCACTGAGCTGTCAGTCACATCCTCCACAGTCAGCAGCAGTGGGCAGCTGGGGAGATCTGTAGGGAGAAGTCTTGGGGTGAGTGCCCAACCACCCTCTCCCTTCCTTTACCACCAGATGATGCTAATTTTGGTTTTTGGATGGGACTTGTGATTTTATCAGTGTAGAGGAGCATCTTCCCCTATCCACGCATTTGAATCTTGCTCTGCAATGGACAGATTTGAAGATAATAATAACATTATTATCATTTATATAGTGCTTTAAGGTTCTTGAAGCCCTTTACAGATATCATCTCATTAGATCTTCCCAACATCCCTGGGAGGTAGGCCCTATTAAGATTCCCATTTTATAGGTCTTGATCAAGGACACATGTAAAACCCAGTGGAATTGAGTGTGAGCTACAGGAGGGGGTTGGGGGAATGGAGGGAAAGAACATGAATCTTGTAACCGTGGAAAAATATTCTAAATTAACTAATTAAATAAAATTTTCCAAAAAATTAAAAAAAAAAAGATTCCCATTTTACAAAAGAGGAGATTGAAGCAGACCATTGTTAAATAACTTGCTTAGGGACATAAAGCTAGCTAGTGCCTGAGGCAGGATTTGAACTGGTTTTCAAGTCCAACACCTAATTGCCTAGGGAGTTGCTTGGGGGTCCCTTAGATATTAAGTGACTTGCCCAGGGTCACAAAATTAGTATGTCAGTGGCTGTACTTGAACCCAAGCCTTCTGGACCACTACTCTCTCACACAGATGACAGTGGACATTTATATAGCTTCTGTCTTAGTATCACTTCTAAGGCAGAAGAGCTCAAGAGCTTTGCCATTGGGATTAAGTGACTTGCCCAGGGTCATATAGCCAAAAAGTTTCTGTGGCCAGATTTGAACCCCCAAAAAGTGCTCCTGACTCCAGGTCTGGCACCCTATGAACAGTGTGACCCAGCCGCCTCATTTCCATGGCATTTTAAGGTCTAGAGAGTGCTTTACAAATCAAACACACAGCAAACCCATGAGGCAGGAACTACAGAAACTATTACCCCATTTTACAGGTGAGAACACTGCAGCTTTAGCAACGACAGACTTGCCCAGAGCCACCCAGCCAGTAACTCTTGAAAGTTTCTCTGAGTATCCCATGTTCTTTCTGCTAGACCAACGAACGCCCCTAGTAACTCCCATTTCTGTGATATTTGACAAAGCGTGGTCCCTCTTATACTACGGGCTTCCCACCTCCGCCAGTCCCGGTCTCAGTTCCCTTGGCACTTCACCTTCGCTTGGGGGCAGGGGCAGGGAGGCTGCGGGCGCTGCTGGGCTCAGCTCCTCCGAGGCTGGTTCCGGGGGTACCGCAGTAGCTGTCTCTCCCCCTGCGGGTTCTGGAATTGCTTCTGTTCCATTTGCTTCGGGGATGGGCCCGTTGGCAGGATCTGAAGTCTTTTCCTCTGGCGTGAGGGCTGAGGTCTCGGCCTCTGCTTCTCCAGGCATCGTTGAGTGGGCTCTGAGCTCGGAGGGATCCCGGAGGACTGTGCAGGTAGGTGGGGATGGAGGGCTCTAGAGCTCCTGAGTGACCCGATGCCAGACTGCGGGCTTATATAGTCAGCAGCCGCCCCGCCACTCCGCACCCCCCCCCAACCAAACTATTCCCAGCTGTGGGGTCAGGTCAAGCTGGGGGAATGAGGGGGGGCAGGTGGATCCAGCGAAGGCCAAGCCAGTTGTAGCCAAGAATAGCTCCAGGGGGAGGGGCCTCGGTAGCCCCCTGAGGAGTCGGCTCCTCTGTCATCCCTAGTGAGCTCTGGGGATCCTTTGACCCTCTAGTGCTCCTGCCCACCTAAGAGGGTACCTACGAGGTAAGGAGGGCATCCGCAGAGGGCAGCGATGGTCCAGGGGCAGAAGGGGAGGGCGAACCTTTCACCTGGAACATGATTCTAGATCAGATTGCATGAGGTCAGTCCCCATATGCTCCCCGGGTGCCCAAATGTCCGGATAATAGACGCCTAACGTCTCCTTCGTTTCCCTTCAGCATCCCAGCCAAGTAAGTACCTCTCCTCCTGGACTGGCCATTTTCCACCTGCAATCCCTGATTTCATGGGATCTCTGCTTTCCTTCTCCCTCGCTCTCCCAGAGTGCCTTCACTCCTGTTGGACCAAGTGGGGCTAGAGCTTGGGGGCTCTGGGGAAGTGAGACTTCTCAAGGTGGGAGAGAGCTTGCCTGACAAAAACTTTAGCCAATCAGGCCATATCCTGATGGACTCTCATGACATCCAGGACTCCATGTTTTTGTGGCTCTGAAGTGGCCAGATGGTTGGTTTCTCTAGCGTGCCTTGGTTTCCCCGTGTTTAGTAGAAGTATTTGGTCATGAAGTCATCAACAACAACTAGTTCCAGGGAATGGGCTAAGACTGGGATGTGAAATCTAGAGACCCTTTGGCTAAGGATCGCCACCTCTGAATTTCTAAATCACTTTGGCTTTCAGATGTCACTCTTATTGGAGTGAGGGATGGAGCCTAATTACCTTTCTACCCTTTGCAAGGGGTGAGCTCTGGGGGGCATTTGGCCCTGGGAGAAGAATGCGTTCTCAAATGTCCACCCAGGAACTTTGCAGTGTGTGTGTGTGTGTGTGTGTGTGTGTATGTGTATGTGTGTGTGTGTGTGTGTGCGAGCGCAGAGGGGAAGGCAGAAAAAGAGGAAATCGTGACTATTTTAAGACTGACATGATATTTGAGGCAGTGGTGGTAAACATTTGGTCTTGGTAGGGTCCCTAGGATCATGCCCCCTCCCCTGCCTGGTGACTCAGTGTCAGTCCTGCCTCCCAGGGGGCGGACCCTGGAGACCTGATCCTTGACCTTGGATTCTGACTCTGTGGCTATAAGTGACTGTGAGTAAGCTCAAAGCACCCTGAGTCAGCCCCTGGAGAGGCATCCTAGCAGGCTGGGGGGCAGGGAAGGAGGGGAAGGAGATCTATAATTCCTGGACCATCAATAGCCCTAGGAGCAGAGAAGGAAGGAGAAGGCGATCTATAATTCTTGGGGCAGCCATAACTGAAGGAATAAGGGGTAAAATCCCCAATGTCCCCCCAATGTCAACTGAAAAATTAGAGCTTTTTTTCTGGTTACCCAGGCAGATTCAGGGCCAAGTTTTGATATTCTTTGCCCTTAGGCAAGATTCCTGCCCTTGAGATCAGATATTCTAAGTGGCTTCAGATTTCTGAACAGTTAATGGGTATCTCCTTCTCTGCACCTGGGAACTAGCTTTGCAAGTAATCAAGGCGACTCTTTATTATTCATCCCTGCGGAGGGAAGGTAGTCTAAAAAAAGCTGAGGAGCCCCAAATCCTTCCTCTTGGGGGTTATACTTATATTTGAAGAGAATTGTGTGAGATATTCCCCCAAGTAAAGAGAAATAGATGAGCCTCCTCATTCTGTATCCTGGGACTACACAGCACCACCTCTTAGTTTAAATAGATTCAGAACAGAGCTATCTTCAAATATATAAATGGCTATATCATGTGAAAGAATGATTAGACACTGAGGATATTCATATAATACATGTAAGCTCATAGAGTACTGGTCCTGGAGTCAGGAGGAATTGAGTTCAAATCTGGCCTCAGGCATTTATTTACTAGCTGTGTGACCCTGGGCATGTCACTTAAACCCCATTTGCCTCAGTTTTCTCATCTATTTCTCATCAGTAAATAAGCTGGAGAAGAAAATGGCAAACTACTCCAGTGTTTTTGCCAAGAAACCCCCCCTAAGGGTGATAAAGAGTTGGGCACACTTTGGAAAACTACTCAACTACAGACATTTATATAGTGTTTACTATATGTCAGGCACTGTGTTAATTGTTTTACAATTATCAAATTTAATCTTCATACCAGCCTTGAGAGATGGGTGTCATTTGTATAGTTGAAATTCCTTTCTTTATTACCTACAATCCTTTTCCCTTTTCCTGCATCCTCACATTTATGTGACTGTATTTAAGTTTGCTGTGACTCCTCCTTCTCTCTCTTCTTCCTCATGTCGAGTTAGTTCTTTTACTTTAGTTGTAATTAATAAAACTTTATAAAATATAATAGTTATTGAGTATTAATTTTAATCTTTACACATTTTATAGATGAGGAAACTGAGGCAAATAGTCATTAAGTGACTTGCCCAGGGTCATACAACTAATATAAGCCTGGATTTGAATTCAGGTCTTCCTAATTCTAGGCACAATGTTCTATCCACTGAATCCCCTAATAATATTAGCAGTTCAGAGGGAGGGGATCAAGAAAAGCTTCTTGTGGGAGTTGAGTCAAGTTGAGTCAAATGGAACCTCTGACCCTTAAAGAAACAGGATTCCAGGAGGAAGTGAATAGAGGAAGTCCTTCAGTTGTAGGAGATGACCTGAACAAAAGCTTGAAGGGGATAGATGGGATATCCTATAGAGGAACACTGAATGAATGTCTAGTACACAGAGCTGGTGAGGAGGAAGAGGGCGGAGTACATCTGGAAAGAGAGTTTGGAGAATCCAAAATGCCAAATGAGTTTGTATTTTTTTCTGAAGCAGCCTGAATTGGGAGGTGACAAATGTAGACCTTAGCTTGAGGAATATTCATGTGTGAGTGGTTTGGACGGTGAATTGAAGTGGAAGCAATTGGAAGGGAATACCCTAGCAGGAAGGGAAATAAAATAGAGAGCACCATTTGGGTGGGGAAAATGGTACCCAAGTGAGATTGTGAAATTGACAAGACTTTTCAAATGATGGGATGTGAGAGGCGAGAGAGGGATAGTCAAGGCTGAGTTGGGGCTTGTGCCTGGAAAGATGATGACACCTTCAATAGGAATAAGGAAGTCTGGATTAGCAGAAGGTTGAGAAAGCAGGGGGCATGGGGAGGTTTTCTAACCTTTACATAATTAAAAAAAATTCTTACCTTCTCTCTTAGAATACATGCTAAGTATTGGTTCCAAGGCAAAAGGTGAGTAAGGGCCAGGTAATGGGGGTTAAAGCCCAGGGTCACATAGCTAGGAAACATTTGAGGCAAGATTTGAACCCAAGACCTCCTGTCTTTGGGCCTGGCTCTCTCCACTGAGCAACCTAGCTGCCCCCCTCTACCTAAAATGCAACATTTCCTTTCATTGCAAATGAAAAAAAAAAGATTATTCTGAAAAGGGGTTCATAGGCTTCATCAAACAGCCCAAGTTGTCCAAGACACTCAAAAAGGTTAAGAACCTGTGGTTGTGAATCACTTCATCTGAGCCACCTGTGGTTGTGCATCACTTCATCTGAGGTTTGTTTTTGTGTGTGTGTGTGATCATCTTGTTTATCATTTCTTCTGATGCAATGGTATTCCATTATAATTGTGAGCCAGAACTTGCCCAGCCATTCTCCAATTGATGCACATCCCTTCAGTTTCAAAGTGAAACAAGCAGAACCAGGAGAGCTGTGTACATGGTAACAACAATAATGTGTGAGCATCAACTGTGAATGACAACTAGTGTCAGCAATGCAAGGATCCAGGACAACGTCAGGGGACTTGGGACAAAAACGGCTATCTACCACCAATGAAGGAACGGATGGAGTTTGATTGTAGATTGAAGCATGCCATTCTTCACTTTAATTCCTCCAGGACATTTTCTCTAGTGTAAGCGATATGAGTCTTCTTTCACAACATGATGAACATGGAAATATGTGTTGTATGATAACACATGTACAACCTGAATCGTATTACTTGCTATCTTGGCGAAGGGGAAGGGGGAAGATGGAGGGAGAGAGTATGGATTGCAAAATGTCAGAAAATGATTATTGAAAATTGTACCTGTATGTAATCTGGAAAAATTAAAATCTTATGATAATTATTTAAAAAAAAAACAAAAAGAACTTGTGGCTTAGGGTTTTAAAGATAAGTTCTGTTTTGGCTATGTTGAACTTGAGTTGCCCAAGAGCCACGAATCCATCAGTCAATCAGAAAGCATTTACTGCTACTAATTGTTGTTGCTCATTCTTTGTTTTTGAAGATGACCAATGACATCACAGAGTGATGGCTTGTGTGTGAACTGGATTGAAGTGAGGCCTATTTACACAGCCATCAGCCTCACTGTCTTCCAAAGTCATCCAAGGCCAGCAAAGAATTGGAAGTTGCATTAATTTACTAGACTTTAGAGTACAAATTCTGTTACTGTTCCTAGCTATGTGACCCTGGGCTTTACTGTTACTGATAGTGGACACATGACCATGGGGTTCACCCCCTCTGAACTCCAATTTCCTTGTCTGTGAAATGGTGATGCAAGGCTGCTGTAGCTAACTTGTAGAGTATATGGCTCAAATGGGATAACTCACGCCTACTTTAAAGCCTGTGTAAATATCAGCAATTGTGATGACCTCTAAGATTCCTTCCAATTCTGAGATTCTAAGGTTCAGGCTGTTCTCTCTTGGCCAGCTGGTGCATACCAACTACCCTGGAGACTGGTCAGGCAACTGTTTGAACTTAAGACAATTACTCTAAACAAAGAAAGTATTCATTTGAAGGAGAAACAATTAAATGTGTTAGATCATCAAGTCATTGAATGTTTGAGGAGTGCCCTTGTTAATAGGAATTTGACTTAAAAGTAAAGATATGGACTTAAAAACCCAAGGCGGGTCATCAGTCTCCAGACAATGCTGAACTGAGAATAAATACCAAATAAATACCAATAAATACCAAAAACTAAACTCCCTTTTTCTATACTGCTACCCCCTCGCTCTATTTCACAGACTGGGCCAGAACTATCTCAGCCTTTGGTAAATTCTCTGACCCTATTTAGACTAGAAAACCACCTAAAAAGGTCCAGAAAGAGCAATATTCCCCATACGTGCTCCCTTAATTGCTAGTTTCCAGTCCCACTGGCTGGTTGAGGTTTGATTTCTTTAAAGATTTGACCTTTTACCAGACCTTAATGACAGAGGGATAAAAGATCTTCGTTTATAGACTGTGAGAGGGTTACCAAGAAAAGGGACATGTTAGGGGCATGGAGTGTGAGAGGGGGGCAGAAGAAGGGCAGAAGGAGGCCAGGAGGGACTCCACAGAAAGAAGAAAAATATATAGGATGTGGGTAAGTTGTGAGGATGGGGGAACGTAGAAGATAAATTTGCTTCCTTCACAATTTTGTCCCAGAGGAACTACAAAGTCTTTAGAGAGCTTCAATGATTATGGAAGAACTAGTCTCAGGCTTGGGCATCAGGGAAATGGGGCACTGGAGAGTGGAGGGGAACAGAGACCAAAGGGACATGATTTAGAAGTACAGAAAGGGATACAAGACTGGAAAGGAGGAGAGGCTTCTAGAGACAGGTTGTGGTTTCCACCGTGCTCCACAATAGAGCTAATCATAGACTCTGGGTTGAAATCTTGGTTCCTACTAGTCATGTCAGTTTGGGGAAATTGCTTATTCCTCACATAATAAAGTACTTGGTTTAGATAAAGGATCCCTAAAGGCCCAGAATCACAGAATCATAAGATTTGAAGAGTTGGAAGAAGTCACTTTGCTCAGTGGCCTTCTACTAGAACCATAGCTGAAAGGATGGCCCATTACAACATATTCAACTAGTCCTTATCCAGCCTCTGTTGGAAGACTGCAAAGAGGAACCCACCCACCATCCTGCAGGGTAGCCCATTCTAACTGTAGATAACTCAATTCCAGCTTTAACATTCAATAATCTTATGAACCCCAGTGCCCCAGGTTCCATGGCTTTATTCACCAACTGGTATGGTTTCTCTATGGACCAAAGACTAAAATGTGAGTGGGAGGGGAGAAATAGGGAAGAGTGCTTTGGAGAGGACCAACAAGGTTTGAAGTACCACCAGAGGCTCAGAGATGGACTGAGGCTCATAAAAATCTTTGAATTGTTCCCTTTATTGTTCAGTGGAATTAAGAAAGTAGAAAGGAAGATGATCCATGGGTAAGGCCAAATCTCTTCCCTAAGGAGAACAACAAACATGACTATGCACAGGCTTGTGTGATAGGGCTTGGGATATGCACAGGCTTGGGATAGGGCTGAGGGTGAGGGACTGCTACTCTAGGGTATTGAGTGACTATCCATCAGTGACAGGGGCTTAGGAATCAATCCATGGACAGCTCCAGGATTTGGAAGCATATTCAACTCACCACTGAGGGTCAACTGAATGGCTAGCCTTGGTCTTCATCTTCATCCCTCATTGCCTATTCATCCCCCCTCAAAACTTTCCAAAGTAGGGCACAAAGTAGAAGAGAAGTGGAAAATACATTCAAACTTTAGCAGTCTTATGGCTAAAGGCATTTTCTTACTAGAAGAGATATTTTCCATATCCAGCTCCAGCCATGGCTAAGGTGATGGCAGTGGTGGTAGTTGTGGGGTGTTTTTATGTATGAGAGAGCACAAACTCATGTGTGTGTGTGTGTGTGTGTGTGTGTGTGTGTGTGTGTGTGTGTGTGTGAGACAGAGGACACACACACACACACACACACACACACACACATGAACATTGGCCCTAAGGATGGGGAGCAGGGACAAACATATGCTGGGGTCTAAGTAGAAAAGAGAGCTTCTTTGATGGCCCCTGTCAGGGGGTAGGGTTTCTGATTGCAGAAAGTACCCTGGAAGTCATCCAAGTCAAGGGCCCACACCATGGCTCCTGCCAGCTGCCTGGACTTCAAGAACTGTACCTAGCAGAGAAGATGAAACAATGGACAGGGTTCGATATCTCAGAGGACCTCATGGTATATAAATATCCAGATTGACATACATATATATGTATAGTATACTGTTCTGTTTACCAGGTTAGAGGACAAGAGTAGGGTGAGGAGGCAGGAGTAACAAGTCCCCAGGGACTCAGTCCCATGGTCTCCCACCCTAGAAACAGGGATGTTGTTTCTCCTTCCCCCTCCCTGCTTCCTGGGCCCACCAAACAGGTCCCTACCTTGGTTTTGACACTTTCCTGATCCTCATACCCCACCCATTGATTGCCTTTTGTGGCATAGGGGACCTTTTGTTCCACAATCCTCTTGACAGTGGCCCCAGGGAGGAATTCACAGACCTAAAGGGGGAGATAAAAGAAAAAAGGAAATACTAGTTGAGAATTTCCTCCCACTTAATAATAGCTCCTAGGCATGTCTTCCTACTTTTCTGGTCTTCCCTTCTGCATGCAGCAGAAACATCAAGACCCGGATGGCATGAAGATATCCAGGTTGGCTTCTATGCAAAATGAGATGCAGAGTGCCTAGACTAGGTGCTTCAACAGCTTATGGCAGCCTTCTCTTGTTGGAAATGGGAGGAAGGAAGGAACAGGTGATACTTGTCAACTGATCAACAAGTATGTATTAAGCAACTACTATGTGCCAGGAACTGTGTAAGGTGAGGGTTTAACCCTGCCTTCAAGGAGATTATATGGAGGAGACAAAATGTATGGGATCAAGAATAATAAGTCTAGAAAGGTAGATTGGGGCGTGTGGGGAAGGACTTTAGCCTCTTATCATCACCAGCTCTCACCTACAAGAAGTTTTCTATTCTTATTCCCACCTTCCATCAGAGGTACCAACTCTAGTGAAGAAGGCGCAAATTGGAAAACGATTAATAGGGAGTGGAATCTTTCTCAGGCAAGGAAACTTCTTCCTGCTGAAACCACTACCCCTTCCCCTTAATTACTTCATAATAGGCCAGGGTCCCTGGCTCCTTGGTGTAAAGTCCTGCAGTTCCAGGACCCAGGATTGCTGCTCCAACCTCAGAGTCTGAGGAGGCTAAAGTGAAACTATTCCCAAAGGTTGGGATACCCATGACCAGTTTGTTGGCTGGAACCTTCTTCAATAGGATATAATCCACAGCATATCTCTGGGAAGAAAAGGAAAGAATATCATTAACATTTACCTGGTTGGGAAGAAACGAAACCCATAGATTTATGCAAAATCACACTCTGGAGCCAGGAACGAGTGCTATCCAAGGGCAGTGCTTTCTTCACTCTACCATCTCGCCCATCCCATGGACTAGTCTACTGACCCCCAGAGGAATTCTCTAGTTCCCTACTCTTCCCTGCCAACCTACTTCCATGTTTTCAATGATCATCTCTTTCTTTTCCCAACCTCACATGATTACTTACAACATTGCTGTAATTATTATCCTTCCTTCCCTTGTAGAGGGGGCTATGGTGTCCAGTGGTCTTTTGCCAGTTTCCAATGAAGTTATAAGTCAATAAATTGATAAAATCTAAGTGCCTGTAGGAGGATGGTGGGGGAAAGGATTGGGTTGGAGGAGAGAGAACCAGAAGTAACCATCATCTTCAGTGCCATCATCACCAAGTCTTAACAAAGCTCATAATTTTAAGCCCCATTAATTAAAAAAAAGGGTGAAGGAAGGTAGCCTAACAGTACCAGATCTCCAACTCTATTACAAAGTGGCCATCATCAAAACAGTCTGATACTGCCTAAGAATTACAGTGGTGGACCAGTGGAATAGATTACATACACACTACTTAGTGGTAAATAACCAGAGTTATTTTTTTATTTTTAAAAAAAGCCTTACCTCTCATCTTAGAATCAATACTATGCATTGGTTCTAAGGCAGAAGAGTGGTCAGGGCTAGGCAATGGTGGTTAAGTGACTCACCCAGGGTCATACAGTTAGGAAATATCTGAGGCCAGATTTGAACCTAGGACCTCCCATCTCTGGGCCTGGCTCTCAATTCACTGAGCCACCAAGCTGCCCCCATGACCAGAGTAATTTAGTGTTTGATAAATAAAAAATTCTGAGCTTTTGGGAGAAGAACTCATTATTTGACAAAAACCATTGGGAAAATTGGAAAATAGTATGGCATAAAATGGGGATAGACTAATGTCTTGCACCATATACCAAGATAAGGCCAAGATGGGTACAGGATTTTGACATAAAGCCTTCCCTCTAAGATTATCTGTGATTTAGCCTGTATAGATCTTGTCAGTACATGCCTGCTTTCATGCTGTTTCCCCCATTAGACCATGACCTTCTTCAGAGCAGGGTTTGCCTTTGGCCTTTCATAGTCTCACTAATTCTTGTAGCACAGAGCCTGGCACATAGTAGGTGCTTAATAAATATTACTTATTATGACTGACTCATCAACTCTTGCATGAGGGTATAGAGTCCATAGGTTGTACACTGGATACTTGAATGTGTTATGATGAATGCAGGGTTGGGATCCACTCACCTACTCATCACTTCTCAGCATTTCTTCCCAGAATTATATATATATATATATTATTCTATATATGTATATTTCTATGTTGTTGTAAAAAAATAAAAGGAAAAAACACCACAACAACTGAAGAAAAATGTTGAGAAATTATGAACAAGCTTGACCCCAGAGAAGAGAAATGAGAAAACAAACATGCCCCTGCCAACCTTCTTTGCAGAGTTGTGAGGGAAGAAGGGAGGGGGCCAAGGCTGACTATGGAACATGGTCTATAATGGCAGATTTTTTTCCTATGTATCGTGTGGCTGAATTATTTTTTCCCTTCTTCTTTCTTTCTTTAAAATTCTTTATTATGAGGGAAAGAAGGAAGTATATGGGGAAAATCTGGACCAGGTAAAAATTAAATTTATCAATAAAATCTATTAAAAAAACTCTTTCCTTTTCTCCTAGAATTGATACTAAGTACTGGTTCTAAGGCAGAAGAGTGATGAGGGCTAGGCAATGGGGATTAAGTGATTTGCCCAGGGTCATCCAGCTAAGAAGTGTATGAGGTCACATTTGAACCCAGGATCTCCCTTTTGCAGGTCTGGCTAATAAAAATCTGTTTTTAAGAGAAAGTCTTAAGGGCGGGGACTGTTTTTGCCTTTCTTTGAATTTCCAGTGCTTAGCAGAGTGCCTGGCACATAGCAAGCACTTAATAAAATCTTGTTAATTGACTGGCTAATCCCTCTAGTTGTTAATGTTCTCATTCTCTCTCCTCAAATTACCTTATTTTATTTTCTGTTCCCATGTTGTACCCATCCACTCAGAAGAACTAAAGCTCTTTAAGAACAAGGCTTCTTGCCTTTGTATTCCCAACACCTAGTATGAAAAGTGATTTGCACATATTAGGTACTTCATTGGTGTCCCCTGAACTGGATTAGAAAAAAAAAAACTTTGGAAATAAATTTTTGTCCTTGTGGAACAAATTTCTTCTTCTTGCCTCCACTTCTCCAGATGGGAAAGAATGTATGAAAGGGCTCAGTAAACTGGTGAGTTGACACGAATGTATGATATTGGCAGTATTCTCCCCACAGCAGCCACTACCACCACATCACCGCCATCATTATTTGTGTAGAATCTTATTCTTTGTCTCATCTAATCCTCCTTCCTAATTCTCCTTCCTAATTCTCCTTCCTAATGTTTCATCTTCTTCCTCTAAACTTTTGTATAAGTTGTTCCTCATGCCTAGAATCTAACCCATGAGCAAGGGGAGGCATGAATTCCTTGTAACATGTGGGGTTACAGAGATGCCAAAGAGATTCAATGACCTCAAGATCACGTGGAATTAATAGCAGATCTGAGACTAAAACTCAGATTGCCCATTGTTCTTTTGTCCAATTGTTCGTTGTCTTTTCCCTTCAATAGCCAGATTGGGCAGGCTGAGGTATAGAAACAGGGGAGCAGAGATTTGGGAAGGGGATTGGGAAAAAGAGTGGGGTGCTGGGCTAAAATGAAGAGAGAGACCAGGGGAGAAGACTCACTCAGAGATTTGGGGGAGGTTATAACCTGCGTCAATTGCAACTCTCCCAGCAGACAGTGCTGCGCTGAGCAGAAGTCTCTCCTTCCCAGTCCTCTGGGCTTCTTTGGAAAATTCATCAGCCATTTCCTAAAAGGAAATATTTCTCACATTGGCACTCTGCTGGGAGTTTCTGATCCAAGCTGTCCTACTCCCTCCATGCTGGTCAACTCTAATGGAGACTTAAGAAAAGAGAGGTCACCCACTCTTTTTTTTTAACACTTACTTTCTGTTTTAGTAACAAAATGGTAAGACAGTAGGGCAAAGACTAGACAAACAGGGTTAAGTGACTAGCTCAGTGTCATATAACAAGAAAGTGTCTGAGGTAAGATTTGAACTCAGGTAGCTAGCTACCTACCACCCATTCTTTTTTCTTAAGAGGCTATTTATACTTGTCCATTGAATGCCAACTCAGAATTATCTGCTTAGCTAGAATTAAATATTGACATGGAAAAATCCAAACTAGAGGAGTAATCTTAAACTCCTCCCTAAGTATGGATCATAGAGCTAGAACTCAATGGGACCTCAGATGCTTTCTAATCTTGTTTTACACAAAGAAATTGAGCCCCAAGTGATTGATTTGCCCAATATCACATAGAATCAGAGGCAGGATTTGAGCCCAGGCCCTTTGACTCAAACACCAGGGCTCTTTCTATTGTACCATTCTGATATTTATGATCTCCTGGGAGAAGCAAGTTTTCTGGCTTAATTTTGCTTTGCTCAGACTAGTAAAATGAGGCTTTGTTTCCCTAGTACACACATAACAGAAAATTAAGGAGAATTAAAATGTATTTTATGTTGAAGTATTTTTTCTTAAAGGATTTTTTTCTCTAAAGACCTAGATGTAAATAAAGACATTTAGGTTATCCCCAAACCAGAGATGGACCTCACTGAGTCAGAAGCCCATGAGGTAATATGCAGCCTGGGATTAAATACCTGCCATGAAAGGAAAGAATGAAGGAAGGAAGAAAGGAAGGAAGGAAAGAAAGAAGGAAGGAGGGAAGGAAGGAAGGAGAGAAGAAAGAAAGGAAGGAAGGAAAAAAGGAAGGAAGGAAGGGAGAGTGGGAGGAAGAATGGAAGGAAGGAAAGAAGGATGGAGGGAAGGAAGGAAGGAAGGAGAGAAGGAAGAAAGGAAAACATTTATGAAACACAATGTGTCAGTTACTTTTGATCCTCACAACACCTCTGAAAGCTAGGTGCTAAACTTGGGAGGTAGGTGAGCTCTAGTCAATAATCAAGAAGTGGCACTTTCTCCAATCAGCTCCTGCCACCTTAAAGCAGAAGCAAAAAGAGTACCATCCACCTCCCTCTCTTCTCATGAGAATGGCAAACCTGGAACAGATATTCTCTAGCCTCTGGGTACACCAAGACCACAAATAGATCTGTTCTGTGTTATCTATAGAACAAGAATTCTACTTGTGCCTTCTCTTCATTAGCTACTGCTTTTCCTCTGTTAATAACTTCCTATTTATCTTATATAGAGCTTCTTTGCAAATATTTGTTTCTTTATAGTCTCCCCCATTAGCTCATGAACTTTCTTGAGGGTAGGGATCATCTTCCACCTTTCCTTATATCCCCAGAGTTTAACACATCGCCTGGAATATAGTAGGGGCATTAATAATAAAAATAATTGTTACCTGAGAGCCTCTCATTCCTAATCTAGAGTCACTCAGCCTATGAAGTCAGAAAGACATTCCTGATGTCTACCCTGAATACCACCCACTACTGTCTGAGCCTGTTTTCTCTTTTTTCTGTCTTCAGCAGAAATCGAGAACAGGTCCAGACTGTAACTAAGACACATGTCTTGCCCTTCATCCAACTCCTTCTAGCCTCCTTCATTCCTCTAACTCCACTGGATTTCCATACCTGAAGCAATAAGGAATAATTCTCTCTGTCTCTCCGTCCTGGGTAGAGCCAGGCTAGGTCCAGTCCATCAAAGTCGTATGTTCTCAGGAATTCTGTGACTGAGTTGATGAAGGTCTGTCGGCTCTCAGTTTGGGATGCCATGTCAGAGAACCTAGAACCCAGCCCAGCCCAAATTATACATTCAGTGCAGAAGGGCTAGCAAGGGAATTCCAGGATGGATATGAAAAAAAAATCTGGGATTTAGGACACCTAGCTCTAGTCCTGGCTCTTTCTCTCAAGCATTATATAACTATAGACCAGTTACTTCCCTTTGGGCCTCAGTTTCCTCTTTTATAAAAATGAACACTTGTTCTCTAAGGTTTCTTCCTCTAGGTTCATAGATTTAGGGCCAGAATTGACGTTGGAGTATGTTTAGTTCAACTACTTCATTTATCAAGGTCTGGAGATGTTAAGTAATATATCTAAGTCCACGCAAGTATCTTTGCCAAGAAAAGTCCAAATGGGACCATGAAGTTGGACACAGCTGAAAAATGACTTGAAGAAATTTCTGAGGCAAAATTTGAACCCAGGTCCTCAGCTCCAAATCCAGCACACTTTCTACTATATTGTATTACTTTCCCTAATCTTCTCTTAGTCAAAGGCTGTTCTAATGCAAGTCAGGTTTCTGAAGGACTGGAGAAGCCTGGAACCACAGAGTACTGAATACCTGATGAGAGGCAGAAGCAGAGACAATGTACTTGTCACTGATAAGTTTCCCCAACCCTCTGATTCAAGAATTTTTGGCAAAAAAACCCAAACAAACAAAAAACCAACCCTTTTAATTACGCCCCACCCCAAATCCTTACCTTCGGTTTTAGTATCAATTCTAAGACAGAAGAATGACAAGGATTAGACAATCAGGGTTAAGTGACTTGCCCAGGGTCATACAGGTAGAAAACATCTGCAGATAGATTTGAACTCAGGTCCTCCCAATTCCAGACTTGGCATTGTATCCTCTGTGCTATCTAGCTGCCCCCCTTTAATTACATTAAAAAAAAACCCTTACCTCTCATCTTAGAATCAATACTATGCATTGGTTCTAAGGCAGAAGAATGGTAAGGGCTAGGCAATAGGGGTTAAGACACTTGCCCAGGCTCACACAACTGACCTCTGTCAGAGGTCAAATTTGAACCCAGGACCTCTCATCTCTGGGCCTGCCTCTCAATCCACCGAGCTACCCAGCTGTCCCCCTTTAATTACTTGTATTTGTTCTCTCCCTTCATGACCTGAGAACATTTCTTGCCATCTCCTGTTCACATCTTTGATTCTTCCTAAAGTCCATACCTACTGCCTGGAATTCTTTCAAACTTTTCCTCCTCCAAATCCTGTCCTGCTTCTTCCAAACTCTAGTCCAACATCACCTCTTCCAGGAAGCCTTCCCTGACTAACCATACGTGGCTCAGTTCATCCAGTAGCTTCATGGTTGTGCCTCATAGAACTGGTGACAATGCCTGTTTAATGATGTGGTTTATACCCACTTCCTTGCCCCTACATCCTAGGTGTGTGTTTCTCACACGATTCTCCATCTTCCAAATGCAAGCATTCTCCTTAGCTGTCCTCCATTCCTCACCCAGGTTTCCTGATTTCCTTGGCTTTCTTCAAGTCTCTGCTAAAATCCTTGAGTTTCTGAAAGAAAACCTTTCCCCAACATTAATCTTTCTTGGTGCCTTTCCTCTGTTGATCTCAACTTATGCAGTTAATAGCTTGTTTATACACAGTTATTTAATTTCTTCCATTAAACTGTGTGTGGCTGGAGAGCATGGACTGTATTTTTGCCTTTCCTGAATATCCCCAGTTCTTAGCACAGTGCCTAGAACACAGTAGGTGCTTAATAAATGCTTGCTGGTGGAATTGAAAATCCATTCTGCACCACCTAGAGAGAGCAGTAGAACTCCCTGGCCTTGTGAGGTCTTCATGTGGAGGCTGGATGACCAATTATCTTAGTTCTTATAAAAGATATTCTTTCTGAGGACCAGACAACCTCTCTGGACCCTTCCCTTCTGATACATTGTGATTCCAAACCTCATAAGAACCTTTTCTACTGCCACCCTGAGAAGTGTTCAATCATCAAGCCTTTGCTTGAAGACCCCTGCAATCCATTGTCCTTTTGGACAGCATTATTTATGAAGAATATATTCCTCCCATACTCTAAATTTCTCAATTTTGTCCAGTGGATCTAAGCAAAGTCATTCTAATCTCTGTACCACAAGGTCGCCGTTCAGATGTCTGAAAAGAGCTATCACCCACCCTACATCTTTTCTTCTCTGGACAAAACATTCCTAGTCCTTTCGATCAGTCTTTGGGTGTCATAGTTTCTGGGTCCAACTCCTGTTAGCCAATGCCCTTCTTAAGATGGAGAGCCCCAAACTAAACACACTATCTCAGATGAGGACTCACTAGGGTGTCCTAGAACCGAACTGAACCTCACCTACCTCTGAAACTTTACCTCCCTCATTTTCCTTTTTTGTTTAATAGACCAAAGGGAATGGGGATCAGTGGTCAGATAGGACTGTCTAGAGAGGATGAAATCTTACCTCTTGGTGCCTATGTTCCAACCACCCACAGACAAGAGTGTCTTCAGTTTGGTGTTCCTGTAAGGCAAGGAAGAAGAAGACAGTGTTGGGCAGAAGCTTGTAGACAGATCCTGAATGATTACCTCTCTAGGATGCTATGAGAATTCTTGGTCTTTGAGAGGTTAGACAAGAAGGTATCTAATTCCATCCAGCTCAAAGATCCTATTATTCTAGGGGGTTTTTATATCCTTTCTCATGGTAATAAATTCATCGAGAAATACTAGATTGTATGATTTAATACTAGAAGGGGCACTAGAAGGCATCTAGTTCAAATGATTCATTTTACAGATGAGAAGACTGAGACTTTAGAGAGGCTGTTATTTGTCCAGTACCATAAGTAGTAAGAAGGCAGGAGTGATCTCAGAGGTCATCTAATCCAACCCTGTCATCTTACAAATGAAGAAAGTGAGACCAATGAAGATTAAGTGACTTAGTCAAAGTCACACACTTAGCAAGAGTTGGATGTAGGCTTGAAATGAACCCAGACCCTCTGAATGTAGAGCTAGTAATCTTCCCAATATCACACTTCTTCTACAATGTCCAGTTTTAGACTTGTCAATCTATACTAGGAGCAAGGGATTTGTAGGCTTTCGAGCTAATGGAGCCTTGGAGGTCATCTGGTCCAATCCCTTCATTTTACAGAGAAGACAGAATCCTTAGATGACTCATATAACCAGTAAGTGACAGAACCTGGAATAAACCCTATATATTCTGGTCCCTTTCTGAGGCATCTACCCTTCTGACTCCAATAGTCCTTTCTGTTGCGTCCTATAAAGAAAATTTTAAGTTGACCACAATGGAATCTTGACATCCTGAAACCATAGTTCATCTGATCCAGTTCTCTGCCTTCATGAACATCTGTCATTGGATGACAGCTGCAGAACTTCCAGAACTCTGAGTTCTCCAACTCTACCATCAAGAGGGATTGCGCCTACTGAGTGTAGGGTTTGCCTTCCAGAAAAGCAGTCAGTTTTCTCGGAGTTGCTGTAGGGAGTGACAGAATCTCCACCTCCATTCCATTTTCACTTTGAATTTGATGTGACAGAAAGAACATTGGATTTCAAGTGATAAGACTTTGGCTTGAATCCCATCTCTCCTATTTACTACATATATGACCTTGCCTAGACCTTAGTTTCCTTATTTGTAAAATGAGAAATCTAGAAAGTTGGTTGGTAAAGTTTATTCTGGCTCTAAATCCTCTATTCCTATGACTTCTATTATGACAAATGCCAAGCTTCATAAGCTCTGTCCTGAAAGTCTCTTCTTTGACCTTCTCCCTGCCCCCATAGAACTCTTCAGGCCAACCTTAAAACCATTAAAGTGTCATCACTCAGAATCTATTTTCAGGGGTCCAGCATTATATACATTTATTTGGCCAGAAGGTAAAAAGTTGTCCCACCCTGGTTGCTATCATCTCTTGTCCCCATCCTTGTCTAGTCCCATCTGGGGAGAGGAAAGAAAGGTGGTTCTAGATGGCTCACCTTTGTTTGAGCTCATTCAAAGTTTCATAGAGTGTCACGTCATTCCATTCCCAGGTATCAATCTGATTATTGCTTATGTTGGCAAAGCTATAGATGACGTGGGTACACAGGTTGGCATCAATGTTATCTGGCAAACATTTGGCATCTCCATCTCGGTACTGGGACCAGCTGGTGTAGTAGCAGACGAGCTTGTAAGCATAACCTAAGAGAAGAGGTGGAAGAAAATAGGTGCATGGGCAGGGGCCCATGAGTCACTATTTGGAATACATTTTGGGAGAAGAACACTGAGAGGACCTCCGGGTGTGGATAAGGGTATATCTGGGGAGAGGAGGTATATGGTCTTTGACCCTGGGGAGCCCCATCCTCAGGGAGATGGCAACCTAATAATGAGAGAGAGATATAATTCTTGAGTTCTTGCTCTCAGGGAACTAGAATGATATTAGCTACCCAAATTGAATGAATTATTAAAGATATTATTACTCCCCTAAAAGGCTATGGAGATGACAGTCAACTTTACTGATGAACATTGCATTTTCACAATCATATCTCCAAGGAAATAGCACAAAGAATATAGGATGCCACCATATCTGTTTGTTGATTACAGTATGACTTTTGACTCAGTAAAGCAAAACTCAGCATGAACATCTCTCCTCCAATAAAGTATCTCCCATGCCAAAAGCATACAAAATTTTGAATAAATGTAACAGAGATGCCATTCATCTCTGATTGTGATGAGTTAAATAGGGAAAAAATCATATCAATATAGTACAGAGTACTGAGAAAATGTAGACCAAGTTTGGACCAAATGGGGGTGGGAATCAGGTGAGTTCGTGTAAGGAAGGCTTCCAGGAGGCAGTGAGTTTTGAGCTGGGAGAATTTGGGGTTTTGAAAGGGGGAACATATGTTAATTGATTGAGAAAAGGATTTGACAAAGCAGGAATGGCAGAAGGAAGATACATTCATTCATTCAATAAGAATTGATTAAACACTTGTGTGCTAGGATGTAAGGTCAAAATAAATCCAGTCTCTGATCCCCAAAAACATATTGGAATGGGAAGAAAACATTAGCATTTGGAAGAATTAAGAAAGGCCTTGTTTAGAAGGGGCCATCTGAGGGGCAGCTAGGTGGCTCAGTGGATAGATTAACAGGCTTGGATATGGGAAGTCCTGGGTTCAAATCTAGTCTCAGATACTTACTAGCTGCATGACTGGGCAAGTCACTTAACCCCAATTGTCTAACCTTTACCACTCTTCTGCCTTGGAACCGATTCTAAGATAGAAAATAAGGGTTTAAAAAAAAGAGTGAGAAAGTATCAGAAATATGTGAAAAAGATATAGGATAGAGCCATGCCACACAAAAGGGATAGGGAAAAGATGACGATCTTGCAAAAGAGGAGTGTCCAGACAAGACAGAGGAGAACCAGGGGAGAATGATGTCATAAAACTCAAGGAAGGGAGGCAGTCCTGGAGCAGGGTGGGTCAACTGTCAAATGCTGCAGAGAGGACTGTTTGGTGGTCCACACCTGTGATTCTCTACCCTTTGGGAAGTTGAGGCTAGTAGACTATTTGAGTTTGAGAATTCTGAGGTTCAGCAGACTGGGCCAATCAGGTGTCTACACTAAATATGGTTAAGGCTCAGGGAACAAGGGGCTGAATCTCGAGAAGTTGGACCTGGGAGCACATCAAGCTCCCAAGCCAATCAGCATTGTTATTGGTGCCACGAGGGGCTGCTGCACCATCAGTTTAGGAAATAAAGGGAGACCCAGTCTCAAAAACAAAACAAATGCTGCAAAGAGATCAAAAAGCATAAGAATTAAGGAAAGTCCATTGGATTTGGCAATTAAGAGATCATTATTAATCTTGAAGATATTTTCAGTTGAATGAGGAAAGCCAGATTGCAAGTGATTTAGAAATGTAAGACAGGGAGAAGAGGTAGCTTGTGGTAAGTGAGAGCTATTTTCTCAATAAAGTATGAGGCAAAGTGTTCTGTTGAGAAGGAGAAAGGAAGGGTGGTATAGGAAGGGAGAGAAGAGAGGAGAAGGGAGAGAGAGGAAGAAAGGGGAGGAGAGGAGAGGAAGGGAGAAAAGAGAGGGGAGAAGAGGAGAGGAGAGGAGAGAAAGGGAGAGGAAAGGACATAGTGGGTATTTGCACATA
The DNA here is from genome assembly GCF_027887165.1 of Monodelphis domestica. Lineage (NCBI taxonomy): Eukaryota > Metazoa > Chordata > Mammalia > Didelphimorphia > Didelphidae > Monodelphis > Monodelphis domestica. The sequence continues at coordinate 106,034,352 of NC_077228.1, forward strand.
GTGGGTGTTTGATAAATGGTTTGAATTGAATCAAAATGAATTGAAAGTTTTTCCTTAGACCTAAAATTCCACTCTGAAGCAGGAGAAGCTTCCCCAGGATCGAACCCCACTCCCTGACACATACATCTTCCCTTTTTCTTCCTTCCTCCCAAACTTTTCTTCCACGGCATTCCAAGTAATACTTACTGTATTGGAACAACACCAAGATGCTGAAACCTAGAAGGAAATAAACCTTCTGTCAGAGAGGGAGCTGCTCATCCTGGGTTCTACCAGGATATTTGCCAGTCCCTCTAATCCTCACCCAGCCAGAAGTATGTAGCCATTGTCCCTGGGGCATCTCTGGAACCCAACCTTCCAGAAAGGAACCTGGACTGCAGTCAGGCTTCTTCCCGCTACTAGCCTGACACCAGTCATGGATATCCTTGGGCAAGTAGGTGGGAGGCTGAACACCAGAGATGGCCTCTTGGCACACACAGAGACTTTAACTCTGAAAATCCAGGTTTCCGAACTCCTCAGCTGATTCACAGACCTATCTCAGCTGCTTTCAGACCCATCTTGACTGGAATGCAGGATGCCAGAAAGCTGTGGCTGCTGTCTGTGTCCACTGCCCACTGCCCACTGCCCACTGCCTGTGGGTCTGCGGCTGGTACTTGGGTCTGCCTCCCTGCTGCTTGTCTGCTTTCTCCCAGTTCCTGGCTTCCCTTTTATATCTATCTCCACTCAACTACTGTCCACCCCAAGCCAATCCTAGTTTGCAGGAATCAAGCAGTTCATAAATAAAGGAACTAAGGATGGACTGCTGGTAGTGGTAGAGTGCTTTGGGCAAAGAGAGAATGCATTGTGAAATGCTGGAGAATTACATAATTCCCCACACTGGTTTTGTAGAATCCTGCAAAGGTTAGAGTCCAATTTAATGGGCCTTTTCATTTGCCTTGGCTCTAGTAATAATCATTACTTTCCTTCCCAAATCCCACACTGCATCACTCTACCTCGCCAGAGAAGAAACCTCAACACTCCCCATGCCAGTTAGCCTCATTTCCTGAATCTTGCCCTGTTTTTCCCGCTCTCATCCTCTCTCCTTGCCCTGGTCTGGAGTTTCTTCCTGGATTAAATTGCTGGAATCTTTCAGCCATGCAAACTTGTCTCAAGTCCCTCAGCCTCTTGGGTTTTGGCATGAATATAATAAACAAGCCCAGTGAGATTATGCAACTTGTAGGTTTCCTGAACAAGGACCCCATTTTCTCCTCAGTTACACAAACACTATCCTTCAAAGCTAAGTGCCCTCAGCTCCCTGCACAACACTGTTGACACAGGCTGCTGGAAAAGAAACTGGCTTAGGACTGGAAGAGACAAGAAACCATTGTAGGGCTCCAGATATAAACGAATCATGAGAGTATTAAAGATGGACTCAAAAGCTGACTCCACTGGACCAGACTTGTGGATAGATTTCTAATATTTCACATGATTGACTTCTGAATCCTTGAATTGGGGCTCGAATTTTGTGGAACTCAAACCTTTCCACTTGTCTGCAGTCTGGAAGGCTGGCATGCAATTCCCATAGCTTCTTTGTAATGGCAAAGACCCACACTCAGCATTTGAATGAGTGCCAGGCTATAGGGGAGGTAGGACTTCCAAATGAGCTTCTGGTCTGGGCACCGTCTATGCCATTGTGGTGGGATCCTTTCTTTTGTCTTCTTGTTGATTGCCAATATGATGCTAATGTTTCTACCACACCACCTGTTTGATTGACAATCCCACATCCCCCATTCCTTGAAACCTCAATAAAATTCAGTTCACCTGTCTGACTCCAGACTCTCTAACCATCATGGGAGGAGCTGGCAGGCTGGACATGCTGCTGAAGAATCCTGTGTCTTTGTCTGTTTTCTCTACCCATGTCCTTTCTCCCTTAATCTGTAATCCTTCCAGCTGTATTCCCTCAGTCCCCAGCTTCCCTTCTAGGGGCTCAACCCATGCAAAAAGATCTTGTAGCAGGAGGCTGCTACCACCATAAGCAAGGAGGGCTGGAAATTAAATGGGAGCCTTACTGCCCCCTTGTTTTGTCAGGTTTGGCCAAAGAAAGTAGAAATTTCAAAACAGTACAGGACTCATCTCTATTCAGTTGGACAGGTCCCCAAAGGCTTCCTCATGATTCTGGGACTCCTTGCTATTCCCTGATTTTGGGATGCTCTCTTGTGCTAGCAAGTTTCAACCTCTTATTTGAACCCCTCACCCAGTGTGGTCTTTTGTAGACCAAACTAGTCTGGCATGTGAAATCATTCAAATAAGGCACTTAATGAAAATAGGAGAGCAAAGTAAATCAAAGGTTTTGAATTAAATAGTCATATTTCCCCTGCCATGTGCCTTTGGGGGAGTGCTAGGCTCAGTTTCCTATTAACCACTCTGTTTCCACAACACAGCAGGAGGAGGAGCATACCTTAAGACACCCACAGCAGGGTGTCAGCAGCAGAGCTAAGTAATGTTAACTTCTCACTATGGGACCATTGTAAAGAGCACTGTGGTTTCTCCTAGGGAAGAGAATCAGATGATCCCTGAAGGCCAGAACACAGCTTCTAGTTTCTTTTTTCCCTCTACTCAGTGAATCCCCTACCTTCTCCAGCCCTGTCCTTTGCCAGACTCTCCTCAATATCTTTGAACACTCACAGCCTCCTGGGGGATGTAGTTCCCATAGGAAGTTTGGGCTCCATGTCTGTGGATATATCTGTTTCCATTATATTTTGCTAATGTTCTTGTGATTCATCACACTTCAGACTAAAAACATTTTGTGAAGATATGATCCAGAAAGAGCTACAACGCAGAGCCTGGACCATCATCCCTTGACCCAAATACTTCCTGTTTCATATTGCACACTGGATATGGGTAGCTCTGCCTAAGCCAAGTGGCCACTCTTCATTAAGCTTTCTGACCTTTTGTCTCCCAGCTTCCTTAGATGGGCAAGTGGAGGACTGTTAAATCTTTACATATTCCTTTCTGGGTCTTGATAGTCCAAGGAACTGCACTAGGGAGTTTGTATACACAGAAGAATGGAGGAAAAAGGGAAAGAAGAAAGGGAAGGAGGGAGGAAAGGAGGAAGAAAAGAAGAGCGGAAGGAAGGGAGAGAGGGAAAGAGGAAAAGAAGAGAGGAAGAAAGAAAGGGAAGGAGGTAGGGAAAAGGATGGAAGGAAAGAGAGAAGGAATGAAGGAGGGAGGGAGAGAAATAAGGTAAGAAGGAAGAAGAAATGGAGAGGGAAGGAGGGATAAAGAAAGAATGGAAGGGAGGGAGGGAGAAAGAAGAATGGAGAGAAGGAGAGAGGGAATGAGAAAAGGAAGGAAGGAAAGAATGAAGAAAGGAAAGGAGGAAAAAACAAAAGGCGAGAGAAAAGAAGAGAGGAGGGAAGGAAGGGAGGAAGAAAATAAATATTTATTAAGCACCTAACGTGCCAGGCACCGTGCCAAGTGCTTTACAAATATGATTTCATTTGATCCTCACAACAACCCTGAGAATTAGGTGCTATTACTACTCCAATTTTATAGTTGAGGAAACTAAGGCAGACAGAAGCTACATTAACTGCTCAGGATCAGGGTGCTGAAATTGAATTCAGGTCTTCCTGACTCTAAGCTCAGTCTTTGCCACCTTGCTACCCAGAGGCACCATGGAGAGTTCATGTATAGAGAGTTCACCACAGATTCAAAAAGAGCTAGATTTACAGCCCACCTTAGACCCAATTTAGCAACTTAACCCCCATGGCCATGTCTTATAACTTCCCAGTGCTCCAGGGAACTCCAGATGACTATAAGTTACAAAGTGGTTGTTGACCTACACTGGTACATGGAATTTCCTTAGACCAGTGAAATCACAAGTCCAGTTAAATAAACAAGCTGAAGGAACAAACAGAGATGACAGATAAAGGATGGGGAGATGATAGATTGAAAAATCGATAGATAGCTCTCCTCTAGACGATTGGGCTTAGACTCTTCAGCTTCTGGCTGGCTGTCCCATCCTTAGCTGACCTCACCACACCCCAGCACATAAATATCTCTCTGTGGCATTTGTAGAAGGGCAATAGTGGGTTTGAGATGGGGTCTATAGTGCTAACTCTCATTGCCACACCAGAGGCTGGGAAGGCTGCTTAGAGAACAAGAGAGATGGTTAGTGGTGGGTCTGGTCTCTGTGCAGGGTGGCAGATGCGATTCCGGGAGAAACAAGGATAGAAATGCCAAGAAATACCAGTGGCTAAATCTCACTTGGGCTGCCAACATCAGCACTTAGACAATTTCCTTACCTGACATCTGGCCTGCTTCAGCTTGTTAAATGAATGGGGGCAGTTTTGTTAATTCCCTGCAAAGGTTTCCTGTCATGGCTTAGCTGATCTGTTCCCCATTCCCTGAACTCTCAGCTTGTTTGTTCCCATATTCACCTGAAAATACCCTCTCTACCCCTCCCAACTGAATTCATGGCTCTCCGATTTTTCCAAATCCAGCTCAAATTTCCCCCTCTCTAGGAAGCTTTCCCTGATTAACTCCACTTAAGGCTGAGTGCTACTTGTCTGCAGGCACTCTCCTGAGTATTTATATCTTACTTCTGTACATCTGCTTTTTCATTCTTGTGTGTGTGTGTGTGAGAGAGAGAGAGATAAAGACAGACAGACACACAGACAGATAGACAGAGATAAAATGGAGGATGCTTTCCCCATCATGCTCAGAGCTTCTGGAAGCTAAAACTCTATCTTCCTCATTAGCCTGGTTGCTCTCTGAGTGCAGGAAGAAGGAAGGATTCTTCCACATAACATCAAAAGCTGGGGACAGGGATAAAAGCAGCAGATCTCAGCACAAATCAAGTCAGACCTCTGAGAAAAAGAGGGCAACAGCGGGGACACTGGCTCTGGAACTTGTAATACCAGAAATATAAGGCATTTGACTAATTGGTTTTATGAGTTTGTGGGGACTTGGACTAAAGCTCTGCAGGGCATCTAGAAAGAAAGAAACAATACTCACCAGAGGGTAAGCTATAGCTATTCATGTCCTAAGTCGCCTAACTCATTTTCTGTTCTTCACCAACTTTTAAATAAAACTGTTCTATACTTAAATATTTTATTGTTAGCCTGAGGACTTGCAGGGGAACCTAAGAGCTCTGGTGGAAAGAAAAATAGACCAAATGTGGATATTCCTAGGGTCTAAGCCCCGGGTACAGGCTAAGCCATAATTAAACAATTATTGAAAACTCTTCAAGTCTGAATCCAAACCATGAGAATAGATATTCAGGTTTCTGCTAACACTATAATTCCCTGGGTGCTCTATTAAGAAGCTCTAAACACTGCCCTTGATACTCCTGGGCATTGTCTGCAGAACATGCATATGTTCCTTGAGCATTAATTCCAGATAACCAATTGCCTGGGAAGCTAGGTGGCATAGTGAATAGAGCACTGAGCTAGGAATCGGGAAGATTCATCTTTATGAGTTCAAATCTGGTCTCAGACTTGTGACCTTGGGCAAGTCTCTTAACCCCTTTTGCCTCAGTATCCCATCTATAAACTGAGCTGGAGAAGGAAATGACAACCCACATCAAAATTTTTGCCAAGAAAACCCCAAATGGATTCACCAAGAGTCGGACATGATTTAAAACAACTAAACAATAACAAGGGATATGCAAAATAGATACAAGGTAATTTGGGTTGGGGAAAGCACTAATAGCATGGGAGGGGGGTAGAAAGTGACATTTAAGCTGAATTTTGAAGTAAATTTAATCTGTGCCCAAAGAAAAAAAGAAAAGATTATTGAACAAAGGCAGTAAACAAAAAAGAAAGGGGAGGAGAGAGTGCATTCTAGGCATGATGGTGGTGGTGGTGGGGACACATCTAGTACCAAGATAGAGATAAGAATTGGAGAACTCTAAATGAAGTGTAGTAAAGAGTTTGACTGGACTGCAGAATATGGGAAGGTAATATTTAGTAAAGTTCCAAAGCTTAATGCTTTTTTCTAAATGAAGTTAATTAAAGCTCCTTCTCTACCTATGGAAGGGCTTCCTCAGTCACCCACCTGCCTGCAGACACTACTTCTCCTCAGTCAAAATGAGGTAGGAGTTCTTTATTTATCTATGTTATACCCTCCTGCTTCAAATCTTAGTTGTAAGGGAAAGCCTTAAGCTACCAATATTGCCTTGTTCACCACGTTAAAGCCAGGACTTTGGAGAAAGTCTGAGACATTGGCATCCTATTCAAATATTTAAAATTCAATCTGTGCCCCAAGGAAAAAAAAGAAAAGACCAAAGGAAACTTTTCCCTCACAGTCCACTCCAATATAGACCCAACTCCAGGTGTCTTTGGCTTCTTCCCAAAAGATTGCATGAGATATAAGAATCTCCTGCTTTAAGGACTCATGATCTTCCAGCCTGATGCTCAGTAGGCATTTAACAAATTGATACTTAATAAATGTTTGTTGACTGATCCAAGTGGGTTTTTGACATTAAGAATTTGTGATTTTGTTTTATGTCCCCTTCTCCTTCTTCCCCTTCCCTCCAGCTCAGAACCAAATGAATGGGACACTTTAAAAAAAGATATTTTATTTTATTTTTACCAATTATATGTAATAAATTTTGATATCTATTTTCTGAAGTAATAGGATTTAAATTGTCTCCCTCTCTCCCTTTCCTCCCTCATCCTAGAACTGGCAAGCAATTTGATCTGGGGTATACATGTACTATCATTCAAAATATATTTCCATATTGTTCATTTTTGTAAGACAATAATTTCGTAAGATAATAATTCTGTAAAACCAAAACCTGTTAAAACAAAACCCTAGATAAGCAAATAAAAAAATCTTATGCTTTCATCTACATTCCAACTCCAACAATTCTTTCTCTGGATGTGGCTCATATTGTTTGTCACAAGTCCTTTAGAATTGTCCTGGATCATTGTATTGTTGAGAGTAGATAAATCTATCACAGTTGATCATTCTACAATATTGCTTGTTACTGTGTACAATGTTCTCCTGGTTCTGCTTATTTCACTCTGCATCAGTTTACGTAGGTCTTTCCAGCTCCTTCTGAAATCATCCTGTTCATTTCTTATAGCACAATAGTATTCCATCACCATCATACACCACAATTTTTTCAGCCATTCTTTAATTGATGGATATCCCTTCAATTTCCAATTCTTTGTCACCACAAAAAGGGCTGCTATAAATATTTTTGTACAAGTAGATACTTTCCCTCCCTCTTTAAAAAAAATTCTTTGGATACAGAATTGTAGTGCTATTCCTGGATCAAAGAGTATGCATCATTTTACAGCCCTTTGGACATAGTTCCAAATTGCCCTCCAGAATGGTTGGATCAGTTCACAACTCCATCAGCAAAGCATCCATGTCCCACTTTTGTTACACTTCCTCTAACATTTATCACTTTCCAAAAGGAAGATTGTTAAGCAAAACTGAGCACCCAGGTCTTCTCATCAGGAAGGTCCGGGTTTACATCTGGTATCTCTCATAACACTGGCCTTGAGGAAGAAGATGATCTGTGTGATTCTGTCATCTAGGCAAAGAAGATAAATATTCTACATTTTGTAAGAGCACCTCTTAATCCAAAGACTGCCTTAACTCATCTGTCTGGAGACCAGCTTCCTTAAATATTTATACTATACTTGAATTTTCACCTTATTCCAAACTTCAGTATTTTTGTCTGTTACATACTTTAAAAAAATTTACTCTGTCAAACTGGGTGCCTCTTTTATCTAACAAATAAACCAAATGTTTATGGGGGGAGGAGTTCTTCAAGTTCTTAGACATAAATGGGGAAAAGAGGGTAATACATCTCACTAAAATCATATTCTTCTGCATCAGAAGAGTCCATATACCTTTGATATATTTAAGACTAAAACAGCAAGATGAATGGTTACAGTTTTGTTCATCACCAAGAGATCATGTTTAGAGGAAAAATGTACCCTAAAGATGTTGGAGCTGTATCAAGTTGTATTTTCCAAAGAATTTAAATTAAATTTCTATCTCCCTTTGGAAAAAAAAATTTTTTGCTTCCCACAAAAACAAAAATGGAAGGATTGGGTTTAGATGCTAGGAAGAACTCATCTCTAAAGGTTTTGGCCTTTGGACCCTGTATAACAGAGGTCTGAAGAAGCTTCCTTCTTTTGGCATCTTTAAGGCTATAATAGACACTCTTGGGTTTGAGATGATTTGGAGGCAATTCTGTCCAAAGTCAAGAAAGTAAACAAAGTTCTTCCACTTCTCCTACCTCATCTCTGCTTTTTACATTTTGTGTTACTTAACTGTATAATAAAAAGTAAACTTTCTCAAATGTCTCCATTTGCAATGGTCACCCATAACACTAGTCTATTTGAACTCAGAGATGGAGGTGAAAGAGACCTTAGAGATCAATTTCAGTGACTTTTAAAGTTGACAGAATTTTTAATTTAATTTAATTGATTAATTAAGAGAATTTTTCCATGGTTATATGATTTATGTTCTTTCCTTTCCCTCCTCTCACCCCCTTCCCATAGCCAACATGCAAAAATCTTTCATTTTTAAACAGATCTTTGGTAGAACCTTGCATTAAAATGGATTTTAAATGCTTTTTTAAAAAGACCTGTTGAAGTATACCTGAGAGTTATCATGAAAAAATACCTAAGAGGGATTGTAATGCATTAGAAAGATGGCGAGACTGGGAATCCAAAGGTGTGTGTTTTAGTCTCAACACCCTTATTTAGTAGCCATACACCCTTAGGAAATGGAGATGTCAGAGGAAGTATTCTGGCTTCAAGTCTTCAAATATCTCATGTACAAAACCAGGGGATTGGACTTGATTGCCTGCAAGGTCCCTCTTGGCTTTAAATCTAGGATCCTGGCATTGTCTTTCCAATGGACTCTACTGTCTCTCACTACTACATCAAAGTGTGTACATTAGCCTGAGGTTGAGAATTGGGTTAGGAAATAGGGTGGGGAAGGACCAATGAGATGCTCACCTGGGGTATAGTCACCAACTGGGGAGGTGGACAGAAAATACATCATGTGGTAGCTTTCTATTTAACTTATTGTTCTCATTAACTAGTTAACTAAATTCAGTTGTTTCTGTACTACTAAAGAAGACAATTAGGGCAGGTAGGTGGTTTAATAGATAGAGAAGAAGGCCTAGAGATGGGAGGTCTGGGTTCAAATATGAGGTCCTGGGTTCAAATTTGACCTCAGATACTTTCTAGTTGTGTGGCTCTGGGCAAATCACTTAACAGTTGCCTAATCCTTACCAGTCTTCTGTCTAGGAACCTATACTTGCTATCTATTCTAAGACAGAAGGTAATGGTTTAAAATTTTAAAAAAAGAAGATAATTATGCCTATAATTTTGGTGCCCTGGAGAAAAGTCTAGGTTTTCCCACCCTATAGTTATTTTTAGATTTTTTGGGGGGGGGCTGTTATAGAATTATCATCAGGGACATATTTTGTTAAATGATATAATAAAAAAGCAACCAAATATATATTCCATAAATTGAATAATGTCTTATGTATAAGGCATTGCTATCATTAAAATATATGTAAATGCTGTTATGAGTAATAATATACTAACCTGTATTACTGAATTCATAATAGTATTAAATATTTAGTCCATTTTCCTCCATAATCATAGTCCATGCTCCAGTCAGGCAATTAGGCAGTCAATAAGCATTTATTAAGCGTCTACTATATGCCAAGCACTGTGCTAAATGCTAGGAATGCAAAGAGAGGCAAAAGATAATCCCTGCCTTCAAGGAGCTTCACCATCTAATGGCAAGGCAAGAAGCTAACAAATAGCTATCAAAAAGCTATGTACATAATAAACCCAAAGAGCCCAGCTTTGGGGACAAAAACCCAGTATTTGACCAAAACTGCTGGGAAAATTGAAAGATAGTATGGGAGAGATTAAGTTTAGATCAACGTCTCACACCCTATATCAAGATACATTCAAAATGGGTGAGTGACTTAAATATAAATAAGGAAACTATAAGTAAACTAGGTGAACCTAGAATAGTATACCTGTCAGATCTATGGGAAAGAAAAGATTTTAAGACAAAGCAAGAGATAGAGAATATTACAAAATGTAAAATGAATTATTTTGATTACATGAAATTAAGTTTTTATACAAACAAAACCAATGCAACCAAAATTAGAAGGGAAGTAACAAATTGGGGAAAAAATCTTTATAACAAAAACTTCTCACAAAGGTCTAATTACTCAAATTTATAAGGAGCTAAACCAATTATACAAAAAAACAAGTCATTCCCCAATTGATAAATGGGCAAGGGACATGAATAGTCAATTTTCGGAGAAGGAAATCAAAACTATCAATAAGCACATGAAAAAGTGTTCTAAATCTCTTATATTCAGAGAAATGCAAATCAAAACAACCCTGAGGTACCACCTCACACCTAGCAGATTGGCTAATATGACAGCCAAGGAAAGTAATAAATATTGGAGGGGATGTGGTAAAATTGGGACACTAATGCATTGCTGATGGAGTTGTGAATTGGTCCAACTATTTCTGGAAGGCAATTTGGAAATATGCCCAAAGGGCTTTAAAAGACTGTCTGCCCTTTCATTCAGTCATACCACTGCTAGGTTTATACCCCAAAGAGATAATAAGGAAAAAGACTTCTACAAAAATATTTATAGCTCTGCTCTTTGTGATGGCAAAAATGAGAGGATGCCCTTCAATTGAACATATTGTGGTATCTGTTGGTGATGGAATACTCTTGTGCTAAACTGAATAATAAACTGGAGGAATTCCATGTGAATTGGAATGGCCTACAGGAAGTGATGCAGACTGAAAGGAGCAGAACCAGGAGAACCTTATACACAGAGACCGATACACTGTGGCACAATCCAATGTAATAGACTTCTCTACTAGCAGCAATGCAATGATCCAGTACAATTCTGAGGGACTTATGAGAAAGAACACTATCCACATCCAGAGAAAGAACTGTGGGAGTAGAAACACAGAAGAAAAACAACTGCTATATCACATGGTTTGATGAGGAAATGATTAGGGATGTAGACTCTAAACAATCACTCTATTACAAGTATTAATAATATGGAAATATTGATCAATGACACATGTAAAACCCAGTGGATTTGCTCATTGGCTTTGGAGGGGTGGTGGTGGGAGTAGGGAAGGAAAGAACATTCATGTAACCATGGAAAAACATTCTAAATTAATTAATTAAATAAATTTAATTTTTTTTTAAAAAGCTATGTACAGGATAAATAGGAAATAATCAAAGAATTAGGAGGGATTGGGAAAACTTCCTGCAAAAGTCCTGGTGAACAACCACTGAAAATTTCTTGAGATAAGAGATGGAGTATCTTATTCAAGGAAATGGAGGAGGCCAGTGTCACTGAATGAGAGTATGCGTTTGGGGTGGGGTGGAAGGTATACCCAGTAAAAAGGCTTGGAAAGGTATGTGGGGAGGCTAGTTTATGAAGGGCTTTGAACACTAAATAGAGGATTTTATATTTGATTCTGGAGGTTATGGGGGACCACTGGAATTTATTGAATAGGCTAACCCTCCTAAAAATAGGTCTATAGATGTCAAATTCCCTCCTCCCCTCCATTTAATAAACTCTAATTATATAATAAACCATTTTCTTCCAGGATCAAATATAAGATCCTCTGTTTGCCTTTAGAAATCTTTTGCAACCTGGCTTTCTTCTACTTTTTTTGTCTTCTTACACCTTATTCTCCTTTATACTCTGATTGAGAAGGTAACCTTGTAGTTATTCAAACAAGTTGCTCCTTCTAACTCAGAATTTTCATTGACTGTCCTCCTTTTCTTTGTATCTTCAGCTTTTGGCACTCCTGGACTCCTTTAAGTTTCAGCTAAAATCTTACCTTTTACAAGAAAAGTCATTCTCAATACCTCTTTTTTTTTAAACCCTTACCTTCCATCTTGGATTCAATACTGTGTATTGGCTCTAAGGCAGAAGAGTGGTAAGGGCTAGGCAATGGGGGTGAAATGACTTGCCCAGGGTCACACAGCTGGGAAGTGTCTGAGGCTAGATTTGAACCTAGGACCTCTGTCTTTAGACCTAGCTCTCAATCCATTGAGCTACCCAGCTGCCCCCTCTCACTACCTCTTAATGCTAGTGCCTTCCCCCTTTAGCTTATCTTCAATTTATCTTGCATATATCTTGTTTGTACATAATTTTTTGCATATTATCTACCTATTAAGCTGTGAGTTCATCAAGAACAAGAAATATTTTTGCCTTCCTTCATATCATCAGTGTGCCTGCCACATAGTAGGTGCAATGTTTGTTGATTTACTGACAGCTAATATGTTTGCTTTGCTAACTCTGATGTTAATTTGGGGATCCAGGAGAGACTGACTGGAACTGAAATGGAATCTATGATAGAAAAGTTGGTTTATTTTTATTCTAAAATTGACCAGTGAAAAAGCCCACTAAAGTATTATTCACAATTAATTGATTGTCAGACTGTTTTGGCAGAACCAGTATAAAATACTCTGTGGTCATTTTTGTTTTAAAATGTTTTCATCTGATAAATAATTTTGGCCCAGTTTCCATTATACATCTAGTATTAGATAGTGTTATGATTTAAATAGTATGGGATAAAGGATGAAAAGTCAGTGAACAGCACTAGTTATTCCTTTTTGGTTGGCCCTCTACTTCTTGTCGGTTTGTTTCTATCTTTTCACTTAGGATGGAGTCTTTATCTTTAACCAATGTCTTCTACCCAACCATAGAGGGAAGGGTTTCCTTTTAAGCCTATACAACATAGAACAATGGCAAAGAAGTCAAAGGCATCACCACACAAATAAGATGTAGCCTCCAAGTATTGTTCAGAATATACGTGTTCTTAGCTCTGGGAAAAGTATAAGAAAATGAATAAACAAATCTCTTGTCTCCCCATGCTGGGAATGTCATAGTAGTCATGAGAAATCCTTCTCTGTCTCTCTTTGGGTGTTTGTTTCTATGTATCTCTCATTCTCCTCTTCCCTTTTCCTTTCTCTCTTCCTCTTGCCCCTTCCTCCACTTTCCTTCTCTCTGCAACCATAACTTCCCTTTCAACTACCCTTGAGCAACTGTAACACATTCAGACCAGGAATTCAGAGATTGAGCAGAGTTTCATCTTATTATTAGCTTTTAGAAACTAGGTGAAATGGAACTGTAAAAATGAACTTTAAAGAAACAGAAATAAGCTTTGGACCAAGTGCATGCTCCTCTGGGATAGAAAGGCAGAAGAATTATCAGCCCAGGGTCTGTCCCTCTGAGTAAGCTCAGTAAGACTACGATATGCCCATATGTTCATCTTGGCGCTAGAGTCTGATACTGTCCCCATTGCTGCAGCCCTGCTTCTGTTTCCATGGAAACTGTTCTCTGCAGCGTCTGTTAAGTCTCTGTCTCTGGTGAGTCTCTATCAGGGTCCTAGCTTCTTTTCTCATCTTTGATGTAGGCTTTCCTTGATGCCTTTGTATCTCTATTTATCTTTGGTAGTGGCTGCAGTGGTGACCACAAATAGCTTGTCCTCTCACTTCCTCAAACCCTTCCCATCCTTGTTTTTTTCCCTTTTGTTTGCAATTTCTGAAATTAGCTCTCACAAGGCTTCAACTCTTCTTCTCCCTCCCTTAGAAAATGAAAGGGGCTAAGTGTTTCGAGGACTCATTTCAAGCATGTTGGGGAATTCCTGTCTGTCAGCTGAGCTAGGTCTCCACCAAGTCTGATGACATCTATGATTGAGTAAAATTGGGAAGTTTGAAGGGAAATGGTAGATTCAGAGGTCTGGAGGAATGCACCTAGAATAGTAAATGCTTTAAATATCCTGCCACATGAGAAATAGTTGAAGGAACTGAGGATGTTTAGCCTGGAGAAGAGAAGATTTGGGGATGGGGAAGGAAAAATATTAGGTTTGTCTTCTATGACTTCAGAGGGCAAAACTAAGAGAATTTTGTGGAAGCATTTAAAAAAAATTCTCTATACTATAAAAAGTTAATTCTCAGGCATTTTCCTGCCCTCCCTGCCCTCCTTGTACACCATAGAAGGCATCATATATATATATATATATATATATATATATATATATATATATATATATATATATATATAGTTGATTGATATTGTCTTTCATGTTTCTATTTATTAGTTCTTTCACTGGAGATAGACATTCACAAGTTATACTTCAATTAATTCTGTAGTTGTATATAATGTTCTTTTGGTTCTCCTTGTTTGCTCTTTCCAAGTTTCAAAAAGAACTAACCTGCTCATCATTTCAGCAGTAGTATCTTATCTCAATCATATGCCAAATTTGTTCAGTCATTCCCCCATTTGATGGACACCCCCCTCATTTTCCAACTCCTTTCCACCACAACAAGAGCTGCTACAAGTATTTTGGAACATATAGGCTCTTTTCCTTTTCCTCTGACCTCTTTGGGAAATTTAAGTTTTATGTCCAGAAAGAATTCCTAAGAATTAGGACTGCAGAGAAGTGGAATTGGTTGTTGAAGAGGGTCCTGGCATTCACTAGACTAAAAACTGGATGACTACTTGTCATAAATATTGTAGAGATGAATGTTTTTGGGGAATACATTGGATGGGATGGTAGCAGAGATCTCTTTTAACTATGAAATTCTGAGACAAATTAATGACAACAACTTTGATATTGTAACAAATTTTGAAGCTACAAGAACCAAAGCATAAATTGAAAGAAATACAAATTTTATCTAACCTTGAAGAATTACTTTTGATACTACAGGAACTACTAGGTCACTACAGCATTTCCTTCTCTAACCCTGGTGTATGTGTAGGGAATAGAGGCAGACATATATTTGAACCTGTTTCAGTACTGGAGGATTCTTCTTCCAGTCTTTTGGCTTTCAAAAGGAACCCTTTTCTTACCTTTGTTAGCTCATTAAACTCCAACCTTGATGCCATGGATATGACTTTACTTATAGTTTAGGTTATGGTTCATCTCTAGGAGTTTCCTAAAAAGAGGGAGGTATAGAAAACTACCTGCAATACAATATGTATCAGATCAATGACAAATAATTTATTCCAGCTCACAAAAGAGATACTCAGTCTAAAAGACTCATGGCATGCATTAACAGAATGCCTTTGAAAAATGGGATTCAGTAACTTAATTTAAAACTATAGTTACAATTTCCTGGGATGCTGATACTTCAACTTACCAGAACATAAAACATACCCAATTCACTGAGATGGTCTTTCTCTGTTTTATTGATGTAAGCATTTAGAGATATAAATTTTCACCTAAGTACTGCATTGGCTGCATCTCCAAAATTTTAGTATGTTGTCTCCTTGTTGTCCTTATCTTTAATGAAATTATTGGTTATTCCTATGATTTGTTCTTGGACCCACTCATTCTTTAAAATACGGTTACTTGGCTTTCAATTACTTTTTAGTCATTTCTTTCTTCCAGCCCTTTGTTCAATGCAATGTTTATAACACTATGGTCTGGAAAGGATGTATTTAATCCTTCTGCTTTTCTTTATTTGGTTGTGAGGCTTTTAGGTGACAAATTTTTGTGAAAGTGCCTTGTACTGCTGAGAAAAAGATAAATTTCTCTTTGTTCACATTTAATTTTCTCCAGAGGTCTATCAAGTCTAACTTTTAAAAATTCATTCACCTCCTTAACTTTTTCTTTTTTTTGGTTTGATTTAAACAATTGAGAGGGGAAGGTTAATGTCCCCTACTAATATAGTTTTTTTGTCTGTTTCCTCTTATAAGTAATGTAATTTCTCCTTTAGGAATTTGGGTGCTGTGCCATTTTGTGCACATATGTTTCATATTGATATTACTTCATTATCTATGATTCTTTTTATTAACTTTATTTCCTCCATTAATTTTTTTCTCTAATGTAAGTAATGTATGCCTTGTTTCACAATACGATGAACAGGGAGACATGCATCATATGATAATATATGTACAACCAATATCAAATTACCTGTCTTCTTGAGGAGGGGGAAAGGGTGGAAAGGGAGAAAATAACATGGTTTGCAAAATAGCAGAGAACAAATATTAAAAATTGTATCAATATGTAAAAAAATAACATAAAGCAATTTTCAGGATTGAAATTTAGGCATTTTACCTCTATGCTCACCTTGGCTCTATGCTAGTCAATAAGTCATTCCTAGTACATGTTTGCTGGTAAAATGACAAGGTTTGAACCAATCCTCTTAATGGTGGATATACTTTCCAAAATAACTAAAACAGTTACTAAGGACCCTTTCTCTGCTACCACAGTTCCAAACCAATGAGACTTCTGAACCTTTCAAACTCTCAAGTATACTTCCCAACCATCTTGGGATAAGTATTTGTTTGCCTAATATCAGAACAGAATAAACACAAAAGGGTTAGTACAGACCCAGATTCAAGCTTCCCTAGGCAGGATCTGTGTTTTAGCAGCCATGTGTTCATGGACATATGGAGATGGCTGGGAATACAGCTGTCCCTACTCCACTCCCCTCTCAGTTTTTTTCCCCCTTCTCTCCCCAGTTCTCCAATTGTTTTATTTCCTTTTTAATCATTTTAAAATGTATTTTCCCCAATTACATACAGACATAATTTTTAACATTTGTTTTGTGACATTTTGCAATCAAAATTTTCTCCTTTCCTACCTTTCCCCCCTCTTCCCTTCCCCCTCCCTAAGGTGTCAAAAATATGATGTTATACATAAATTATGCATATTTTCATGTGTGTTGTGTTAGGAAAGAAGACATTGTACATTCAAGAAAAAAACTCATGAAGGAAATAAAGTGAAAAATAGCATGCTTTGATAGGCATTTAGATTCTATAATTTCCTTCTATGGTGGTAGAAAGCCTTTTTCTTTTTTTTTCTCATTTGAATTAATTTATTTAGTCAATTTAGACCATTATTCCTTGGTTACAATAATCACATTGTTGCCCCACTCCCCTCCACCCACCCTTCCCACAGCCAACGTGCAATTTCATTGGGTATTACTTGTGTCCTTGATCAGAACCTATTTCCATGTTGTTGTTTGCACTAGGATGTTCATTTAGAGTCTACATCCTCAACCACATCCCTTAGGTCCATGTATTCAAGCAATTGTTTTTCTTTGGTGTTTTTACTCCCACAGTATTTCCTCTGGATGTGGATAGTGGTTTTTTCTCGTAGATTCCTCCAGTTTATTCAGGGTCATTGCATTGCCACTAATGGAGAAGTCCATTACATTCAATTGTACCACAGTGTATCAGTCTCTGTGTACAATGTTTTCCTGGTTCTGCTCCTCTCACTCTGTATCAATTCCTGGAGGTCTTTCCAGTCCCCATGGAATTCCTCCACTTTATTATTCCTTTTAGCACAATTCCATCACCAACATATACCATAGTTTGTTCAGCCATTCCCCAATTGAAGGGCATCCCCTTATTTTCCAATTTTTTGCCACCACAAAGAGCACAGCTATGAATATTCCTGTACATGTCTTTTTCCTTATTATCTCTTTGGGGTACAAACCCAGCAGTGCTATGGCTGGATCAAAGGGCAGACAGTCTTTTATCACCCTTTTCCACTCCCCTCTCAGAAAACAGCTCAATACAGTCTTGATACCATTTGATGACAAGCAGCTAAGGGGAAGATCTGCAGTTCTTTTGCCTATCCCTTAAGTCATCAGCTCTTCTGTCTTTGTCTTGAATAAGAGGTTTTTTGTTATCCTACATGCAAGACTTTTAGTTCTGAATTATATATGGCTAAGAAGAAATCCCCCCAAACTCCCATATTGGCCAACCAGGACCAGGATTGAGCACAATTAGCATGCTTCATAGGATGGCTCCTATGGGCCATTTCAACCTTACTACACAAATGATGGCTAGTTTCAATTCAGGCTTACTTTTTGTGATTATGTTATCATATTTTTAAACATAGTTCTATGGTTCCAACAAAATTACTCATGAGAATTTAAAAATAAAACTGCTAAATCTTTCAAGTGAAATTGTGATGATCTAAAACAATTCCCCTAAACACCGAATTATACAAGTGAAAAAAAAAACCTAAAAATTTGAAGACCTAGACTATAAGATGACCTATCATGACCAATAAGGATCTATTGATCTCATTAATGTCTCCAGACCTGGAAATGGGAGGTCCTGGGTTCAAATGTGACCTCCAACACTTCTTAGTTGTGTGACCCTGGGCAATTTACTTAACCATCAAGTGCCTAGCCCTTACCATTCCTCTGCCTTAGAATACCTGATACCTAGTGCCTATTCTAAGACAGAAAGTAAGGGTTAAAAAAAGATATATGGGTTGCCTGAGATGTACAATTATGAGAAAACTTCATACAGGAGTCTTGGGAGCTAACTCTGTTTCTGGTCAACATAACCTAAGTCCTTGGTAAAGAGTCTCTAAAAAGCAGGCATAGGTGGTCCAGTTTCCCAGGCATGCAGGACTAGGTTCAAACAATACAATTCCCACATTTGAATAAAAGGAATTTCCCGATTACCAAATAAAGTTTTCTCCCAAGACAGAATTTGGACTAAGCTCTAATTAAATAAAGGAAACTATGCTATTTCAGAACGGATTCACAAGATGGAGTCAGTGTGGTTCACTCAGTTCCCAGAATTAACCATTTGCTAGCTTAATCTCCTCAATTCCTTCATTTCCTGTGACTTTGCTACTAGTTTGGTTGTTAAAACCTAGAGATCTGAATTCCTGGCTTGATCCCTCTGGCTCCTAGGTTAGAGACTCTTCTACCCACACCTAAAATGGAAAATAACAAAGCAAAATATCAGAGATCCAGGCCTATTTCTCATGTAGTTTAAAGGAGAAGAAGGCAAAATGAGGTAGACCTCAGGTCTCTCTCTCTTACTGAATGGTGTCCTTCAGTTGGGAATATAAGGCAAGCCCCAATGATAATCAGTTAAGCAGCTTTAAGAATGTGGACAGGTGTGGCCATGCAGCTAATGAAAAATTGCTTTCAATCACAAGGTAGGCTAACACAGAATATTCTAATTTTCTAGGCTTCTAGGTAGTATCCAGCATCTTTCTTGTAAGTTATTCCATCTGAGGTGGTCTAGACATGCACCAAAACTCTGCTACAGTTATTTTGTATGTTGTCTCTCCAATTAGAGTGAAAGCTCCTTGAGAGCAGGGTCTGCTTTTCCTTCTCTTTGTATCCCCTGGGTTTAGCACAATGCCTGACACATAGTACATGCAGAATAAATGCCTATTGACTTGACTATAGATTTAAAAATATTTAAATGTATTTGTCACATTAAAATACCCAAGTGACTCCTGCCCTCTCCTCCTCTGATTAGAGAAGGTATCACTTGACAAAAAGATGTGTATTTGTAAAACTATGTTTTACTTATTTCTATTATTTATTTCTCTGAAGATGTACATACACAAGTCATCCTTTAAACAATATTTTTTGTTGCTGTGTATAATGTTCTCTTGACTGCTCAGTTCAGTCTTCAAAAATTCATGTAGGTCTTTTCATGGTTTTTAAAAACTGACCTTCATTTTTTTAATAACTTAATATGGAAAAAAATCTTAGTTTCCTTTCAGCAGCTTCTTGAGTTACAGTCCCAGAAGTGGGATTATCAGGTTAAAGAGTTTGACCAATTTTGTGGATCTTACTCCTTATTACTGGATTGCTGTCCAGAGAGATTACGCTAATTAGTGTTATGACCAGGAATAATGATTAATGAGTAGATGTTCTTTTCCCACCAACAGTTTTTGGCTTTGTGCTTTTTATTTTTTATTTTTCCATTTTCATGAGTGTTGTAATTGTACTCATTTATGTTTCTTTAGTAATTAATGAGGTTGCTCATTTTACTTAATCCTCATTTATTGTGTTTTCCCTCTTGTGACGCATCTGTTAATTTCTTTTGTCCATTTGCCATTATGAATGAGGCCTAATGGCTCACATTTATAAAGTACTTTTGAGTTTGCAAACCATTTTCCTCAGCCTTGTGTGGAAAAGAATTCAAGAGTTGTCATCCCCCATTTTACAGATATGGAAACTTACGATCAGAGGAGAGTCAGGTGGCATAGTGAATAGAGTGCCTGGTGTGGAGTTAAGAAGACTCATCTTCCAGAGTTTAAATCTGGCCTCAGATACTTAGCTATATGACCCAGGGCAAATCTCTTAAATCTATTTGCCTCAGTTTTCTCATCTGTAAAATGAGCTAAAGAAGGAAATAACATACCACTCCACTATCTACCATGAAAACCCCAAACAGGGTCACTAAGAGTCAGACACAAATTGTTATTATATGTAATTGGGAAAATAAAATATCTTTGAAAAAAAGAATCTAAGAGGGAGGAGAAAAGGGAGGAAGAGAGACAATTTGGATTTTATAATTTTGGAAAACATTGAAAATGGTTATTACATGTAATTGGGAAAATAAAATATCTTTGAAGAAAGAGTCAAACATGACGGAAACCATTTAACAAAAACAACAAAGATCAGAGAGTCGAGTCAAGGCAATAAGCAGGTAATATATGCCAGGTACTGTGCTAAGTCCTGGGGAGATAAAGAAAGGTAAAAGACAGTTCCTCTCAAGCAGCTCATAATCCAATGGGCAAAACAACCTGCAAGTTACTATGTACAAACAAGTTATAAACAGGAGATAATCACAGAGAAAAGGCATCAGAATCAAGAGAGATTGAGTACAAACAAAACCAATGAAACCAAGATTTGAAGGTAAACAACTAATAAAAAATGAATTTCTCCAATAAAAGGCTCATTTCCCAAATGTATAGTGAACTTAGTCAAATTTATAAGAATACAAATCATTCCCCAATTAACAAATTATCAAATGATGTGATGAGACAGTTTTCAGATGAAGAAATCAAAACTGTTTATATAAAAGATATTCAAAATCATTATTGATTAGAGAAATACAAATTAAAACAACTCCAAGGTACCACCTCACACCTATTATATTGGCTAATATGACAAATAAAGAAAAGTGAAAAATGTTAGAGAGAATGTGGCAAAATTGGAACACTAATACATTATTGGTAGAGTTGTGAACTGATCCAACCATTCTAGAGAGCAATTTGGAACTATATCCAAAGGACTCTAAAACTGTGTGTCTTTTGATCAAGTAATACCACTACTAGGTCTGTGCCACAAAGAGATAAAAAAAGGGAAAAGAACTTATTTTTCAAAAATATTTATAGCAGCCCTTTTTGTGATGGCAAAGAATTGGAAATTGCGGGGTTGTCCAATTGGGGAATGGCTGAATAAATTGTGGTATATGATTATGATGGAATATAGCTGCATGATAAGAAATAATAAGCAAGATGATTTCAGAAAAACCTTGAAAGACCTAAATGAACTGATTGAGAGTGAAATGATGAACCAGGAGGACATTGTACACAGTAACAGCAATATTGGGCAACGATCAACTGTGAAAGACTTACCCATTCTTAGCAATACAGTGAGGCAAGACAATTCTGAAGGACTTATGACAAAGAATGCTATCAACAACAGAGAAAGAACCGATAGTCTGAATGCAGATTGAAGCATATTACTGTTTACTTTATTTGTGTATGTTTTTATTTTGAGGTTTAATTTTATATGAGTATTCTCTCACAATATGAACTATATAGAAATATATTTTGCATGATCATACATGTATAACCCAGATTTCAAATTGCTTACCATTTTAGGGATGGGAAGAAGGGAGACAATTTGGATCTTATAATTTTGGAAAATGTGTTAAAATTATAATTACATGTGCTGGGAGCCATCAAAGACCATGCTGTTTGACATGGTCCATGTGGAAACTGAGGACTGCAAAGCAGCCTCCAGGAAGGTGGGAAACACCCATTGAACCCCCCCCCCCCAAGTGACTTTCATTATTAACATCCCCTTATTATTGGCATTGCCATGATTATTATTCTTACTTAGTCCCAGGAAAAATAGATGAGAGCAACATGCTTGCAGGGTTAATACAGATGTCCCACTCTGTCTCCCCAGGAGAGTCCACTTACAAAATTAAACCTAAGGATTCTTATATACCCACTTAGATAGGACCCTCTTTTCTAGGCATAAAAACTTCTGGAAAACCTGTACTCTGAATTCCCTAACCTAAATCTGGGTCATGTTGATGCTACCCACTGATCCTGCCCTTAGCAACAATGTTTCATTGACTATTTCCCTAGACTTCCTGTCTGTTGTTAGGTTCCATGGAAACATGTATGTTGAGAATGAAACTGTGTGCCAAGTAGATGTGTGATCATGAGGGTATAAAATAAAGCCAGGCCTCAGCCAAAGGGGAGCAGCTTATCCTGTGAAAACTATGCTGTGGGTTGAAGGCGAAAGTTGTGTCCCCTCCATCATTTCTCCAACACTGTTCCACCTCCAAGACCCCATCCCCCGTGAGAGGCTGGCCCACAGCATACATGTAATTAGGAAAATAAAATTTTAAAAAGAAAGAAAAAAGAGGATTAGGAAAATTTTTTTTAATGGAAGGTAGGCATCCTCTTCTTCAGGACATGTGCAAAGAATTCTGTGTGACAGTAGTGAGCAACTTAAGTGTCAGGTTTGCCTGTGTTATCCCTGGCTTAATATTGATACTCAGTGGTACTCAGTGATACACAACAAAGTAATGGTCCTTGGTCTCATTTAATCTTTTTTTTTTTTAAACCCTTACCTTCCGTCTTGGAGTCAATACTGTGTATTGGCTCCAAGGCAGAAGAGTGGTAAGGGTAGGCAATGGGGGTCAAGTGACTTGCCCAGGGTCACACAGCTAGGAAGTGGCTGAGGCCGGATTTGAACCTAGGACTTCCCGTCTCTAGGCCTGGCTCTCAATCCACTGAGCTACCTAGCTGCCCCCGGTCTCATTTAATCTTGACATGTGCATAGGAAATATTTTATTTTAGGAAAATCTTTAAGGTTGAGTTTTTCTGGGTCAGATGTTATTTTGTAATGCCTGCAATGGAATTTTTGCATGGTAAGATGTCCTATTTTCAACATCTATTATTCATTTGTATGACAGTAAAGGTATGGTATCATGCTTTCATTAATAATATCCTCCTCTGAAATTCCATGGGAACTGGAACAACCTCCAGGAATTGATGCAGAGTGAGAGGAGCAGAACCAGGAAAACATTGTACACAGAGACTGATACACTGTGGTACAATAGAATGTAATGGACTTCTCCATTAGTGGCAATTCAGTGACCCTGAACAACTTGGAGGAATCTATGAGAAAAAACACTATCCACATCCAGAGGAAACACTGTGGGAGTAGAAACACCACAGAAAAACAATTGCTTAAATACATGGACCGAAGGGATATGATTGGGAATGTAGACCCTAAATGAACATCCTACTGTAAACATCAACAACATGGAAATAGGTTCTGATCAAGGATGCAAGTAATACCCAATGATATTGCGTGTTGGCTATGGGAAGGGTGGGTGGAGGGAAGGGAGGGAAACAATGTGATTATTGTAACCAAGGAATAATGTTTTAAATTAACTAAATAAACTAATTCAAATGGGAAAAAATAATATTCTCCTCAATGTATTCTCTAAATAGCAGATGGGAATTTAAGGAAGCCATGGAAACTAGATGATAAAGATGAGAAGGGAAAGAATTCCAGGCATGGAGGCAGTCAGTGAAAATTTGTAGAATTTGTAGAAAAATTGTAGAATTGGAAAATTGGAGTATCTTGTATAAGGAACAAAGGAGACAATGCCATTGAATGACTAAGTATGTGGAGGGAGAGTAAGATATAAGAAAATTGGAAAGGTAAGGAAGGGGCCAGACTAGGAAGGGCTTTAAAACCAAACAGAGGATTTTATATTTGATCCACAAGGTAATAGAGAACCGTTGGAGTTTATTGAATAGGGATATTCATAGTCAGACATACGTTAGGAAGATTAGTTTGACAACTAAGTAAAGAGGGTGCACTGGAGTGGGAAGAATCTTGAGTCAGGGAGACCAACCAGAAGGCTACTGCAAATAATTCAGATGTTAGATCTTGAGGGTCTCTAGGGTGAAGGGATTTTACCAGTATCACACAAGTAGTAAGTGTCTGTCAGGACCCGAACCCAAGTTTTACACTTATATCTGTATTGCTTTCTTTTTCATCTGCCAACCCTTCAGGAAATGCTTATTGAGCAGTAATACTGACTACTATTTATAGAATGCTTTAAGATTTGTAAAGCTCTTTAGAAATATTATTTATTTCATTTGATCCTCACCTGAGAGGCAGGTACTATTATTACCCTTAATTCGCAGATGAGGAAACTAAGCAGATGGAAAAAGTGTGAAATAAATAATACTGAGTGTTTGAGGCATGATTTGAACTCATGATGGCTTTTTGCAGAACATAATGACAGACAGACATGGTTCTTCCCACTCCTTACAGAGTAAGGAAATTGAGATTGAGAAATAGAAATTATCATAGCATCACTCAATGAATCAAGATCAGAATTCTCAAATCTTCCCAAACTCAGGAGTGGAAACTGGGTTTGTCTCCCTAGTCAACCCTGTTTTGTCTCCAGGGCAGGACTGATGAGGTGGAAGTAGAGCTCCTTTTAGGTTGATTAGGGAGGTAAAGGAAACTTTGGGAACCGCAGTTCAGAAAAGGAGTAGGGAGGATTATCTGAATAGTAGCAAATCGAAAACTAGTTCCTGTCACTCCTTATATTACAATTCATTTCCAGTTGTAGTCTATTGACTGCTGAAGAAGTCTGGCTTTTCATTTCTTGACCAGATCTTTCCCATTGACATGGAAGTCTTCTTGTTTGATTTGCTTTTTTCCCTCCAAATTAAAAATGTGTTGCTTTTTTCAGTTGCATGTAGAAACTTTTTTTGACAATTTTTTTTTTACATTTTAAAATTCAAATTTTCTCCCTCTCTATACCCCCCCCCACTCTAGGAAGTGAAAAATCTGATATAGGTTATACTCATAATTTTCATGTAATACCTGTTTTTATATTGCTCATATCATAACAGAAATCACATATCACACATAAATAGAAATCTCATGAAGGAAATATAGTGGAAGATGGCATGTATCTGCACTCAGGCTGCAAACAGTTCCTTCTCTGGCTGTGGACAGCATTTTCATAAGTACCTTGTGGTTATCTTGGAAACTTGCTTTGCTGATGAAGTTTAGTCCTACACAGTTGATCATTGTATAATATTTCTGTTACTGTATACATTGTTCTCTTCACTTTGCTTTAGTTCTTTTAAGTCTTTACACATTTTTCTGAAATAATCTTGTTCATTGTCCATTATGGCACAACAGTATTCCATAACAACCTCATACCACAATTTGTTTATCCCTTCCCAATTCTTTGTCACTACAAAGAGTTGCCAAAAATATTTTGTACAGGCCTTTTCCCCTTAACTCTGATCTCTTTGGGATAAAGATCCAACAGTGGTATTGCTAGGTCAAAGGGTTTGCATAGTTGTGTGGCCCTTTGAGCCTGGTTCCATATTTCTCTCCAGAATGGTTATACCATTTCACAGTTCTACCAACAGTGTATTACTGTCCCAATTTTCCCACATCCCCTCTAACATTTATTGCTTTCCTTTTTGGTCATGTCAGCTAATCTGGTAAGTGTGAGGTGATATCTCAAAGTTGTTTTAATTTGCATTTCTCTAATTAATACTCATTTGGAGCATTTTTTGGTTGGTTTTCACTATTTCCAGTCATTTAACTGCCTTCTAGGCTATCCAGAAGCTTCTTAGGGAATGGTGGAATGTGTTTGAGGTTAGCAAGAATAGAAGAGACAGTATTGCTCAGATTGAGCCCTAGCTACTACCTAAAACCTTGTTGGCTGCCTGGCCACTTCCATCCACAGCCTGGAATAGAGAGGAGTTGAGTCAGGAATGAACAGGTGAGTCAGTTTCCCAGTTGCTCCTGATTCAAGTCCTCAGGAGTAGGTGAGTATGTGAAGGGATACAAATTTCCAGAATCCCAGACAAAGCTTTTTTTCAAATGTAAGTAGAAATATTCACTCCAAAGCCACAAAAGAAGGCTTTGTGAACTACAGTTGTTCCATAGAAGACATGTGAGTGCTAAAAACTGGAAAGAATTTATGTGTCCATCTAGTCCAACCTTTTTCATTTTATAGTTGAGGAAACTGAGGTGTCAGAAGATTAAGAGACTTACCCAAGATCACATAGGTAGTAAACATTAGGATTTGAGCCCAGGTCCTCTGATTCAGAAGTGTGAAATTTAAATTACTCCATCCTACTTAGATCTTACTTTATGGAGAAGATGAAATTGTAATCTCCTGATTGAACAATGAAGGTACTTAGTTCTTACTTTATAGTGAAGCTAGAATTTTAAGCTAAGTCTATTTTAGATCTTAATACAAAAAGGTGTTAAGTAACTATAAAGGTTAAATTAATCACAAAAAGGTTAAGTAACTAACAAAAGGTGAACTTAACAAAGAAGTGCTAAGTAACTCAAAAGATATGATCTAATCAAAGAAGAGGAGAACTAAAGAATGGGTAGTCCTGGAGAAAAGCCAATATGGTCCGCAGATGTGAAAATTTAGAGGAGGGGACACAAGAGTAAAAGGTCTATATATTTCACGTCACTTCCTCTCTCCCGGACCTTTAGGCGGTGGAGAGATGGCTGGTGGCAGCGTGCTGGGCCTTTCAGAATCTTGGCATGGCTACAGCTATTGTCTGGTTTGGTGGTGAGTTTCTGGCTGAGTTTTTCCTCCTTTACTTTCTAAACTTTATCCTCTTAGAAGCCTCTAATCTCCCTAACAGATCTAGCGGCAGAGATCTTGAACTCCCCCTGGCACAGGCCAGGCGGGAGAAATCCTATACCCTCTTCCCTTTTTCTCCTTAAATCCTTCCCTCTATATTAATTAAAAATTTCAATAAATTTCCAGACTGACTTGGGTATTTTATTTTGGGATTTTCCCCTGGTGACCAATTAATTTAGATTTTAAATCACAACCCTTAAATTATCTTTACAGAAGTCAGGGCTCTTACTACTTTTCTCCTCTCTCTTTTCATCTTTTCTTTCAAGCCTATGAACTACATTTATATATCCCAACCATTTATACATCTGCTCATTTATATCTCCATTCATCCATTCATCTGTTCATTTCTCCATTCATCCACTCATTCATCTACCTGCCCATCCAACTTTCCATGTCTATCTATCTATCCATTCATCTCTCTCTCTCTCTCTCTCTCTCTCTCTCTCTCTGTCTCTCTCTCTCTCTCTCTCTCTCTCTGTCTCTCTCTGTCTCTCTGTCTCTCTTTCTCTCTCTGTCTCTCTCTGTCTCTCTGTCTCTCTTTCTCTCTCTCTCTCTCTGTCTCGGTCTCTCTCTCTCTGTCTCTCTCTGTCTCTGTCTCTCTCTGTCTCTCTCTGTCTCGGTCTCTCTCTCTCTCTGTCTCGGTCTCTCTCTCTCTGTCTCGGTCTCTCTCTCGGTCTCTCTCTCTCTCTCTCTCTCTCTCTCTCTCTCTCTCTGTCTCGGTCTCTCTCTCTCTCTCTCTCTCTCTCTCTCTCTCTCTCTCTCTCTCTCTCTCTCTCTCTCTCCCTCTCTCTCCCCTTCTACCTATCTTCACTCATAATAGTATACATGTGACTTTGGGTTTTCTAACATGATACCAGAAGAATACAAGTTTTGATCAGTCCTACCATACTGGAAAAAAGCTTTGAGTAGAGGCCTGCTGATGAATCCTATTCATCTTAGGAGAACCACTTTAGCTAAATTTGGAGAAGTTCATCATCAGAAGGTTGGCCATTCAATGGTGATTTTTTTTGATGCAGTAATTCAGCCAAACTAGTCTCACTATTTCTCACTTATAGTACTCCATCTCCCTTCTTTGTACTGTCTAGAATATATTTTCTCTTTACTTCAGCTCTTGAAATTGCTGATTTCTTTATTTTTTTCTTTCTTTCTTTCTTTCTTTCTTTCTTTCTTTCTTTCTTTCTTTCTTTCTTTCTTTCTTTCTTTCTTTCTTTCTTTCTTTTTTAAAACACTTACCTGCCTTCATAGAATTGATATTAAGT
This sequence comes from Monodelphis domestica, assembly GCF_027887165.1. NCBI lineage: Eukaryota > Metazoa > Chordata > Mammalia > Didelphimorphia > Didelphidae > Monodelphis > Monodelphis domestica. The sequence goes on from NC_077228.1 coordinate 106,062,324, forward strand.
TTTGGTTCCAAGTCAGAAGAGTGGTAAAGGTGAGGCAATGGGGGTTAGATGACTTGCCCAGTGACACACACCTATGAAGTGTATGAGACCAGATTTGATTTGCCTCTGATTTCCTTCTTGACTAATGCAGGTACCATTCTCTGCCCGAAACCTTGCCTGGTCCCTCTAACTGTTAGTGACTCGTCGTCCTCATCAAGGTATGGTATAGTATCTCCCATTTTATATTGTAAGTTTCTTGAGGGCAGGAACTATTTCATTGCTGCCTTTGTATTTTCAGGGCTTAGCACTGAGTTTGACTCCTGGTAGGTACTTAGTTTTTGTTGGTTGATTGATGATGAATGAGGAGGTTTGAGGGAATTGGCCACTCTTTAGAATTATGTGCAAATATTAGTCTTTCTCTGAAAATACATGATGATGCTTAATGGAGGGCCTTGTTCTTTATTTCAGAGCACTCACAGGTATTTCATAACTGTTTCCTATTTGCTTATTATGTGATAATGGAAACCTTCAAACTCTTCATGTCTCACCAGGTTTCAATCCCCACTCCCCCATCAAGCCCTGGAAAATTCTTTATCCTAGAAGATCACTTTAAACCTGGAATTCACACTTCAGAAGTATGCTCAGAGGAGGACAGCCAGGTGACTCAGTGTATAGAAAGCAAGGCCTGGAGAAGGGAGATTCTGATTTCAAATTTGACATCAGACACTTCCTAACTCTATGACCCTGGGCAAGTCACTAAACCCTCATTTCTTAGCTCTTAGAAACCTTCTAAGAGCTTCTTCTGCCTTAGAACCAACACATAGTATTCATTCTAAAACAGAAAATGAGGATTTTAATTTTTAAAAAGAAGTACCCTCCACCCCTGTGGTCCCTCATTCTAATTAAATGCCTCCTCCTAGAACTTTAAGGAGGTTACCCAGACCAATCATATCTTCATTTCTCACCAGGTTTCATTCCAGACTCTTTCATCAAGCCAAAATCAGACATAAGCTCCTTGAGGGCAGGAGCTATCTTTTTTTCTTTTTTTTCACTTGTATTTGCACTCTCAGGGCTTAGTATATAGTAGTCACCTAATAAATATTTGTTGAAGGGCAGCTAGGTTGCTCAGTTAGAGAACCAGACCTGGAGAGAGGAGATCCTGGGTTCAAATATGGCCTCAGATACTTCCTAGTTGTATGAGCTTGGGCATTAAATCCCTTAAGTCCCATTGCCTTGCCTTTACCATTCTTCTGCCTTGGAACCCATCCTTGTATTAATTCTAAAATGGAAGGGAAAGGTTTTAAATAAATAAATAAGCGAATGAAGGATTGCTTGTTGACTGACCAACTGAATTGGCTGCCTAGCCAGAACTGTGTGTGCATATAAGACTCCAAAAGGCAAAATAACTTTTCTTCCTTCCCTGGTGTTTTGAGGAACAAGACAAAATTGCTGTGGGCTTCCCAGTAGGAAAGAGCCAAGCGGCCATGAAATCCTGTTAATGCTGTTTCTTTCTGATTCTTTCATATTCTTTCCCGATCTTGGGCAAATGAGTGGTGGAGATGGGTGAGCCATATTGTGATCTCGTAAGTTTTGAAAGGTTTGAAGAGGCCCCCATGATTCTGTAACTAGAGTCCAGCCAGAGATGGCTTGTAGCTCACCAGCCAGCAGCCAAGGCCATTCATGAGTCAATTCTGTGGAGTAACCTGCTTGGCCCAGCCCAGCAGTGCATTGATCCAGCAGCTGGAACATGATGTTCTGCCAGCAATGGAACGACTTCCATTGGCTAGGCCAAACCCAGAAGTGAATAAATATGGTGGGTAGAATCTTTAGGAGCAACCACTTTTAGTTTGAATCCACTGTTCCAGGAATTGAAGCATGAAGGTGAGAGCACATCCCCATTTCAGTGGATGTTTCTGTTCTTGAAATCTCGTAATATTATCTGATCCATCCCTGCCCTTGAGACTATCTTCCAGGAAGTGAGGTGGCTCAATGGATAGAGAAGCAGACTTGGAGATGGGCGGTCTTGGGTTCAAATCTAACTTCAGACACTTACTTCCCAGGTGTGTGAACCTGGGCAACTCACTTAAAACCAATTACCTAGTGTAATAAATGAAAGTAAAATATCAAATGTAATATTAATTTTTTAAAAAAGTGTAGTCACCATGTATAAAATTAACTCTCAAGTCAAGAGTCTGTTAGTAGCTCTTAACAATTAAGTTTTTAATAAAAATGGAGATACAGAAAGAAAGGGAAATGTAGGAAAGGGATAGAAAATATCGCCTATCTAAGATAATACCCGGAACTGAATCAGGAAGCTGAAATCCACAGCCTGCCAAACTGCCAAACCCTGCAAAAATTTTTTGAGTGCTCAGCAGGCACCAGAGCTTCTGCTCAAGACCATCTTCCACCACAGTGCCAACCCAGAGAGAGAGTTTCCCCCTCATGCACCACACCTTTTTACTCCTGTCCCCCTCCATCACACAAAGTGTGCCTGTAAAATGGGATGTGGGGTAGAACAAACTTAGTGAGTGGTTTCTCTCTACACACTAGCCTCTACTGCTCTTCCATCTTGGGAGTCATACTTAGAATTGATTCTAAGACAGAAGGTAAGGGTTGTTTGTTTTAAAGGTTATCTTCCTATTATAGATAGAGTGCTAGACTTGGAGTCACTAAGACCTGAGTTCAAGTCTTGCTTCAAACATGTACTAGCTATGTATCTCTGGACAAGTCATTTAGGCTGTTTCTGCCATGGTTTCCTCATCTGTAAACCAAGGGGTAATAATAGCCCCTATTTCACGGGCTTATTGTGATGTGGTATTTGTAATATACTTTGCAAACCTTAAAGCTTTATGTAAATGCTAGTGATGATCATGATGAAGATGATGCTGATGAGGATGCTGATGATACTGACTTGCGTAAGTATATACAAAGTAATTTCAAATATTTAAAAATAATGATAATATCTAATAGTAAATAAATAAAATTTCAATAATATAACAAAATAATGATAATAATATTTAATAATAAATGAATAAAATAATATAATTACTAATAATATAACTTCAAGAGGGCTACAGCATATTTGGAAAGATCAGGAAAGGGCTGACAGAAGAAATGATCCCCAAGCTGTATTTTGAGGAAAGCTCTGGGCTCTATATGGTGAAAGTGAAGCGGTGGTGGCACCATGTGTGTGTGTGTGTGTGTGTGTGTGTGTGTGTGTCTGTAAAGGTACAAAAACAGGAGAGGCTATGTCACAAATGGGAGGCAGATTGGGGAGAGTGTGCAAGAGACTAATAGGAAATAAGACTGGAAAGGAAGATGGGAGGCAGATTGTGGGAGGTTTTAAATGTAAATTGATAAGTTTAGAACAACTGGAAGCCATTGAATTTTCTTGAGAACCCGAGGAACAAGGTTGGCATTGTTCTTCAGGAATGTTGCCTGGGCAGCTGTGTAGAATGGGGAATGGATAGAGGAGAAACTAGAAATAGGGGCATCAGTTAGAAGACTATGACAATAACTCAGGGAAGAAGTGCTGAGGGTTTGAACTATAGAAGACAACCGAGGTTAGGCTTTGATGACAAAATTCTGTCTACATCTGACATCAGTGCCTTCTCTTTATAAAAGACTTTATATTGCTGCAGTCCTAGAAGATAGAAAGAATAGGAATTTATTCTTCCCATTTAGTGTAGAAAAGATAATTGAGGGACACGTGACAGAACTGAGATTAGAACCCAAGTCTCTAATGCTCTTTCCACTAAGGGACAGTGCCTTGAGCACATTTCAATTGATGCCTAGACATATGGAGGAGAGGAGGAGAAAACAGCCTGGAATTGATAGTTAGACCCTAAGAATCCTCAAAGGGTTTGTGACTCACCCACGTGAGTCATGGGCAGCCACAAATCTTGCATGCTACCATACTCAACGATTTTCACTGGCTCCCTATTGCCTTCTAAATTCAAACGTCTTTGCTTGGCGTTCAGAGCCTTATGTGATCTGGTTTCATCCTCCTTTTCCAGTCTTTTTAATATTTCCCTCCCCCATTCCTTTCCATGCATTCTTAATTCCAGTCAAACTGGTTTATCTTTGTCCTTCGAATGTACCACGCACTGTTCTACCTCCCTGGCTTTGGTCACAATTTTCTTTGCATGGGTAATACCCTCCTTCTCCATCTTAAACAATTTAATTCTTACTTATCCTAATTCAAATGCCACCTCATCCAAGAAGCCTTCTTTGATTCTCCTAGCTAAAAATGACCTCTCCCTTCCATCCTCACAGCATTTTGTTTTGCATCTCTACTGTGTGCCTGACCTAATAGTTATTAAAATGACTAAAATGATTAAACTTACTATATTAAAATGACTAAAAGTAACTTAAAATAGTCATTAAAACTCTAATGTGTGTGTTGCCAAATTGGTACGTGTATCTTAACCCTTACTGGACTACGTGTTCCACAAGGTCCTAGACTGGGTCTTCTCTAAACTGCGTATCTCCTAGCATAATGCTCGCCGCTCACACGTTTGAAAATGTTTGTTGAATGAATTTACCAAAGTTAGTCTGTTGAGTACCAGCTATATGGAGGCTTCTGGGGGAGCAAAGGTGTGTGTGTGTGTGTGTGTGTGTGTGTGCGCGTGTGCGTGTGCGTGTGTGTGTGAATTTTCATTCCAAGCATCTATGCTTCTCACATCCCTCCATCAACAAATATTTACATCTTTCCCTGGGACTGAAGCTCTCTTAAGAAAGAGGATTTAGGCTATGGGGAAACGGCTTTGACCTCGAGGCTGCATCAGGACTAGAAGGTATTGCTTCATTTCCTGACGTTGAGAAATGCTGCCATCTTCACCAGCTCCTATTTCACATCCAAGGAAGAGAGAAGACTTTTGTCCTATTAAAGGGTTCGGGGGAAGGTGTGCTAAGCCAACCCTTGCCTAGGAGGGAAGGAGAGGCTTCCTCCAGGAAGCCTGTTTAGTCCCATCTCTTTACTCACTCCCTCACCATAGCTTTTCACAACTCCAGAGCTTGTCTTACCTCATCATGCTTTCTTGCCAATGTGGCTTCTTCTCTAGATGGTCCCTCTGGGCGCACGCACTATCGGACTCCTTTGTTGGTGGTGCTCAATTGTTTTAAGTTGTGTCTGACTTCTTGTGACCCCATTTGGGGTTTTCTTGACAGAGATCCTGGAAGGTTTTGCCATTTCCTTCTCCAGCTCATTTTGCAGATGAGGAAACTGAGGCACACAGGGTGACATGACTTTCCCAGGGTCACCCGGCTAGGAAGTGTCTGAGGTCAGATCTGAACTCATGAAGATGAGCCTCAGGCACTCTATCCACTATGCCACCTTGCTGCCCGAACGGCAATAAAGCTCTCCTATAAGCTTCTCAAGAACAAAGCCCACGACTTGGGCTCCTAGAGCTCCTATACTGTCTTTAGCAATATTTGGCCTTTGATAATATTTGCTAAATGAAGGAATGAATTAAAGCAACAGCAAAATGGGTCTCTAGGCTGGATTTTGCCTCCATTCCAAGGTCAAATCACTCTGGTGCCTGCCACCATGAGCCACGGAAGACGTTCTCCCTTCACCGGACTGCTAGAGCTGCCTCATACAATGGAGCCTCTGAAGGGAGCCGAGTTAGAACTATGATTAACAGTCACTGAAATTAATGGATGAAATTAATGAATTAATAATCATTGAAGAGCTGGGCTGAATCCCAAAGCACTAGTGAAAAGTACTACCTGAGAGGGCTATATAATAGCTTACCTCAATTATATATATATAACAGGGGGCAGCTGGTGGCTCAGTGACTCTAGAGACAGGAGGTCCTGGGTTCAAATCTGGCTTCAGACACTCCTTAGCTTTGTGACCTTGGGCAAGTCACTTCACCCTCATTGCCTAGCCCTTACTGCTCTTCTGCCTTGGAACCAATACACAGTATTGATTCTAAGATGGAAGGTAAGAGTTTAATAATAAATATATATATAATACATGTAATGTAATATATAACACACTTATATATAATATACTTCTGCACTGCTTCAACTTTACCCCTTCTGCCTCTACCTTCTGCTTCACTTTGCTCTCTCTCCTTTCTCTGGCCATCTTTTTCTTTGTCTTGGTGTCTAACTCAGTTTCCTTATTTCCTAGAGCTCTGCCTTGTAGGCTGGACTAGCTTTTCCTAAGACTCCGCCCCACATGCTTTATTTAGCTAGTTCGTTTTTTTTAAAGCTATAATGCAATTCTTTTGGAAACTTGCGTGGCTAAGGGCTTGGGTTTCTGAGGTGGCTTCCTGGTTGCATCACTAAAAGTCCAGGAGGATTCTGGTCTCTCTCTGGTCTCTCTCTGGTCTTCTGATGATGGACTGAAGGCAAGTTTATCCAACACCAGGAAACTGTTCTCAACTAAATCAATACAGCATTCTTACAGAATCTCCTTGTCCATTGTCCTTCCTCTGCTATCGCTAAGTAAACTTTTTGCTAAATGTTGAATGACCCACAGGACTGAAATGATCAAACAAAAAAAAATATCCTACAAATGTCTCATTTTCCCAGTATCAGACCTAAATTATCCAGGAATCAGCCTACTACTCTATCCCTTAACACCTAGCTTGCTTGCTTTTTTCTCCATTTCTCTTTCCTATCTATATATCTTTTCATTTCTTCTCTCCAAATCTCTTAATCCTTCTTAATTGAACATCATTTAGCATTTAAATATAACTATATCTATTTTGTTGTTGTTTTTCAATCATGTCTGATTCTTTGTGAATCCATTTTTTTTTGACAAAGATCCTCTAGTGGTTTGCCATTTCCTTCTCCAGCATATTTTACAGGTGGGGAAACTGAGGCAAACAAGGTTGAGTGACTTGCCCAGGGTCACACAGGTGGTGGGTCTGAAGTCAAATTTGGATTCATTTTCCTGTCTTCAGTCTGGCACTCTATCCACTGTACCACCAACCTACCCCCAAATAAAATATATTTTAAATGATGGTTACTTAAAAGGATCTGTGATCTCACTGACATAGCTATTCTTTCCGATGAAGCAGATTGCCCCCCATCCATGCCTGCCCGTGTCCTCCCATGAATTCACCAGTTCCCTGTAGAAGGTCCATCCAGAAGACTGGGGTTGGGAAGAGAGGCCATCCTTGCCTTCTCTTGACATTGGAAGGATGCTGATGGGCTACACAGACAGTGCATCAGCTCCCTCTCCATCTTCTTTGTCAGTTAAAGATTCCTTCAATGACATCTTTTATTCTCTTTCTTCATACAAACCTATATTTTGTGAGTTACAGCCTACTTACACTTACCATGAGTGATACTCATTTTTAATTCTCCAGTGCCTATAATGTTCTATGGCTCACCGCCATATGACTCCAAAAGAATATTATTGTCAAGAAAGTGGATTGTGACAGCTAAGGTGGGTCAATGGATGGAGAGCCAGGCCTGGAGTTGGGAGGACCTGAGTTCAAATCTGGCCTCTGACACTTCCTGGATATGGGGCCCTGGGTAAATCACTTAACCCCCATTGCCTAGTCCTTATTGCTCTTCTCTCTTGGAACTGATACACAGTATTGATTCTAAGATGGAAGTTAAAGAATTTTTAAATTTAAAAAATTTAAAAATGAAAAAGAAGAAGGGATTTTCTTTTAGGGAGACATTTGGCATCATTAAAGGAGAAATGGAATTTCCCAAAGGCAATCTGGTTTGCTTTCCTTCTCTTTAATTCTAGACCTACCTCATCCTCAATTTGTATCTTCTGTTAAAGATATATAAACATAAATTTAAAAAAATCTATAAATAACTAGGGGCAGCTGGGTGGCTTGAGAATCAAGCCTAGAGATGAGAGGTCCTGGGTTTAAATCCGGCCTCAGACACTTCCTAGCTGTGTGACCCTGGACAAGTCACTTAACCCTCCTTGCCCAGTCCTTATTGCTCTTCTGCCTTGGAACCAATATGCAGGATTGATTCTAAGGTGGGGATAAGGTTTAAAAAAAAAGATATATAAATAACAAATGGGTAAAGAATCAGTTAACCAATCAATAAGAATTTATTAAGTGATAATTACGTGCCAGGCACTGGGCTCAGTGTTGAATGCCCATTGTCCAGACTATGACATGCATTTTGTTGAATGACTTATACCTGCCATAGTCTGGACAATGGGCATTCAACACTGAGCCCAGTGCCTGGCACGTAATTATCACTTAATAAATTCTTGTTGACTGATGGATTCTTTATCCATTGTTTTTTTCCTCTGTGTATGATTAGACCAAATTCTTGTGTGATTAAGGAGTTTGCCCAGCAGGTTCTGTAACATTCCAGGGTTTGATGCAACTAATATAATGTCCTATGCAAACAATCCACAAAGTCCTCTCTCATATACTTCCTACTGCGGCGTAGAGATGGGTTCTTGGAGGCTGCGTCAGCAGAGGACAAGAGCTGGCAGCTCCATTGGGTTGGAAAGGCTTTAACTACACTCCTGACAATATTTTCCAAAGATCAGGACACAGCACCAGGAGGCTAGCTACTTGGACGTGAAGAAAATAAATGCTGGTAGTATTTATCGAATAAAGTTTTATGTTTCTCATTCTGAAATTTACAGTCAGATGACTTTTATGTGTCTCTTAAAAGAAAAAAAATGAAGTTAATTTCTTTTTTCTTTGGGATGTCCCTTGCTTTGTTTTCTTTTGTGTCACTCTTTTTCTAAAACCCTTATCTTCCATCTTAGAATCAATACTGCATATTAGATCCAAGGCAGAAAAGTGGTAAGGGCTGGGCAATGGATTAAACAGCTTGTCCAAGGTCATGCAACTAGGAAGTGTCTGAGATCAGATTGGAACCCAGAACCTCCCATCTCTAGGCCTGGAACCCTATCCACTGAGCCACCCAGCTGCCCCCCCCCCATTCTTATTTAGGAACACATTATTTAACTCAGGGTCCCGGATATGCCCCTTGCTCCTGAGGGCCTACAGATACTGTGGAGACCAGGGATTAGGGCCCTGTTAGTATGATTGGACAAGAAAATCTCTGTGGAAGGGGGAGGAGTCCTAATAAAAGGCAGTAGGGGATGCACTTTTTGAAATTTCTTCTTGGGAACCCTGAATTTCTGGCCACAATCTTGCTTTCACTCTGTGCCCTCTGACCACCTGCCTGCCTGCCTGCCTGCCTGCCTCAGGGAGGCACAAAGATACATGACAGGTTGTATAGGGAAGCCTGCCTTGAATTCATAATTTCCTATGACTATTCCATATGGAGAAATTTCGCCCCCGACTAGGTTTAGTCAGTCAGTATAAAAGATGGCTTAACGGGATGAATGATCATTGCCAGAGTCAAAGTTTTTGAAAGGTTATTAAAAGTGAGAATGGGGAACATATTGCTTGTAGGCTCATAGGACTAGACTGACATTTAGCTATTTTCCATCACCAAAGAGACAGACAGATAATGGTGGGGAAAGTGAGACAGACAGACAGACAGAGGCAGAGAGAGAGAGAGAGAGAGAGAGAGAGAGAGAGAGAGAGAGAGAGAGAGAGAGAGAGAGAGAGAGAGAGAGAGAGAGAGAGAGAGAGAGAGAGAGAGAGAGAGAGAGAGAGAGAGAGAGAGGGAAGAGAGGGGGGAAAGGGACAGAGAGAGAGGGAGAGAGAGAGAGAGAGAGAGAGAGAGAGAGAGAGAGAGAGAGAGAGAGAGAGAGAGAGGGAAGAGAGGGAAGAGAGGGGGGGAAAGGGACAGAGAGAGAGGGAGAGAGAGGGAAAGGTATAGAGAGAAGGAGAGACAGACAGACAGACAGAGAGAAAGAGAGAGGGAAAAAGAGAGGGCGAGGGAGGGGGAAAGGGACAGAGAGAGAGAGAGAGGGAGAGGGAGAGAGAGGAGGGAGGGAGGAAGGGAAGGAGAGAGACAGAGACAGAGACAGAGAACATGATACATGAAAAGACTTTGGAGTCAGAAGACCTGGGTGATTTTATTAATATTATTATTGACTACCTGTACAAAATTAGACCAAGTCATATATAACTTCCCTGAACTCCTATTGACCTCATTTTCTATTTTTAAATTTTTCTTCTCTTTTTATTTTTAAAGATATTTTATTTCCCCAATTAAATGTAATAACAATTTTCCAAATATATTTTCTGAAGTTATGAGATCCAAATTGTCTCCCTCCCTGTTTTCTCTCCCCCTCCTGGAGATGATAAGCAATTAGATCTGGGTTATATATGTATTATCATGCAAAACATATACATTGTTAATTGTTGTAAGTGAATACTCATAAAACCAAAACCTCCAAATAAAAACACAAATAAACTAAAGTGAAAAATTGTATGCTCTGATCTGTATTCAGACTCCAATGGTTCTTTCTCTGAAAGTGGGTCTCATTCTTTGTCAGAAGTCCTTCAAAATTGTCCTCGATCATTGTATTTCTGAAACTAGCTAAGTCTTTCATAGCTGATATTGCTGTTACAGTGGACAATGTTCTTCTGGTTCTGTGTATTTCATTGCATCAGTTCACATAGGTCTTTCCAGATGTTTCTTAAATCATCCAATTGATTATTTCTAGGACTCAGTGGTATTCCATCACCATCCTAGACCACAGTTGGTTCAGCTATTCCCCAATGGATGGACATCCCTTCAATCTCCAATTCTTTGCCACTGCAGAAAGAGCAATCAAAAATGTTTATGTACAAGTAGGTCCTTTCCCCATTTTTATGATCTCTTTGGGATAGAGACCTAGTCATGGTATTACTTAATCAAAAGATGTGCAGTTTTATAGCCCTTTGGGCATAGTTTCAAAATTTGTTGGTTTCATTTTCAAAATGAAGGAGTTGGCGTAGTAGATGATCTCTAAAGCCCCTTCCAAACTAAGTCTTTAAATCTTGTATACTGGGATGCCCTTCCCAGTCCCAAGGAGCTAACTGGCCTCTCTTGTCCATTTCCTCCAAGGAAAGGAGGGCAGCTAAGGAAAACACCACTTTAAATCCTGGGGCTTCAGCAGGCTGCTTCTCAGACATTATTGTCCCAGCCCGACAGCGGAGCATGACAAGTATACCCCAGGAGGTGACCTTGGCCCCTTTTCCAGTCTGATACTTAAGGAGAGAAGCCACTCGTAATGGGGCAGGGGGGAGTCTAGAGGTGAGAGGAGAAAGGGGAAGATAAGGAGATTTTGCACCACCAGCTTTCCCGTGCGATGCTCTCTTTGTTCTTCAATACACTCCATATTCCTGAAGACCAGGGACCAATGCCAGGATGAATGGAGGCAAAGCTGACCAGGTGTATACTGGGAAAGATGTGATCAAACTGTGGTTCATATGGAAAAGATGGGAGCGTTTTTTTTAGTGAACTTGAACTTGCAAAGATTAAGCCATGAGTCATAGTGAGTCACTATGGAAACCAGAAAAGCATTTTTTTTTTCATTTGGAACTTGATTTCTTCTGGGTAGAGAAACCCTCTCCATGAAAGCCAACCAGCAACAGTCTGTAACTTAGCATCTAAGACACTAAGAAGTTGAATGATTTGCTGATTATACACTTAGCAGGGATCAGAGGCTACTGGACTTCAGCATAGGACCCTCTCCCTCTCTCCAGGGTCAGGTGCTTCCCCAGGATTCTATGCCTCCTTTTTAATCATTCTTTTGTTTTTTAACCTTTACTTTCCATCTTGGAATCAATTCTGCGTATTGGTTTATTTGGCCCTAGCAGGAGAAGACTATGCTTTAAGGATACATTGAGGGGCAGGTTAGTGGCTCAGTGGGTAGAGAGCCAGACCTAGAGATGGGAGGTTCAAATCTGGCCTCAGACACTTCTATCTGGGTGACCCTGGACAAGTCCCTTCACCCTGTTTGCTTAGCCCTTGCCCTTCCGTCTTAGAGTTGTTACTAAGACATAAAGTAAAGGTTAAAAAAAAAAAGCATTGAGTACAATCTGAATTTATTCAGCTTAGTAAAGTCCCCTTAACTCTGAGTTACCCATCCTGGACGACTAGCCAAGGGTCAGAGAGTGACTGGAACTTTTTATGTTTATTTATTTTCAGGCAACCAGGAAATGATATCATTAGTTGGAGTCTTTAGTCCCCTGAGTCAATCAAGACTTGAAGATGATTATAATAGCTTTTAAGGAAAACCAGCCTAATCCTAAAGGGCAGGGGATTAGGATACGGTCCTCATCTTTTGTGACATGTGAGAATCGGTTGGTTTCACTTGTCATGTTTAGTCTAGAGAAAAAGAGACTGAGAGAGGACATAATAGTTATCCTCAAGTATCTGAAAGGCTGTCATCTGAGAGAGGGATCCGGCTTCTCCTCGGGGACAATTCCCTCATTTTACTCTTAAACTGAGAAGAGGGGCTGTCATGTGGCTTCTACTCAGACTCTCTTGGGGTCTTCAGGGTGGTCTTGTTGTGGAAGGATATACTCCTACTACTAGCCATGATAGATCTTGAGCCCTTACGAGTATGATTTCCATGAATATGAAGTCAATAACTATTAAGTCTTAACCCCAAAGCACTTATTTATTGTATTGTTCATTCATTTCTTGACTTGTGCATGAATTGGATTTAAGGGAGGTCAAGTTGCGTGAAAGCCCTCAGCTTCACTCCCTCTTCCAGCCATCAAAGTCCAGTGGCAAGACAAAAGTCAGGATGCCTGGTGATGGCTCAGAATTTAGTAGATGACCTTAATGTCTTATTTACTAATAAGATAAAAGGAAAAAATAATTGTAACATAAGAATCACTACCAAGAAAATGTAAGAAGAAACAAAATGGTCCACCCATAGACTCTGGCCATATTTGCACCAATTCACATAATGCTGATGGGGGATAGTGGACCTGCTTTTATAGAAACCTAATGAGGTGGAACATGATTGGGCAAACCCCTATGTACATGCCAACTGATCATTCTAGATGACAGACTTTAATGTTTGCTGATATTTAGGAGCACAGAAAAAAAAAAGCTGCTTTTCCCTGTCTGGTCTTCTCATTTTTTATCTTAATTAATTAATTAATTAATTAATTTTATTAATTAATTTAATTAATCATGCTTTATTAACATAGTTCTGAGAGTCTGAGAGTAGGGGCAATAAATTCTTTTAATCCAAAGAGCTGCAAAGCTCCTCAGGCTGACTCTCTGGGCAATGCAGGCAAGCCCAGCTAGCTCTTTAGTGAATGGGATTCTGTTTTATTCTATTGTTTCCAAACCTCTTCTTACAGAAAAGGACCATCAAAGCCAGTCTCTTTCCCCTCTGTTTCTCCTTTTTAAACTATAGAGAGCAATAGAGAGCAACCAAATATATCTGAGAGTTTTCACCTTTCTCAAACGATAGATGACATAAGAGGATGATAGCTCAAATAAAATTAGGCTTCCTCTCTGAGTCTCCCAGCAACTGTTCCAGCCTTTTTTTTTTTCAGTCAATCCACAAAGCAATACTTCTCTTCCAGTCAGCAACTTAAGCAATTTGAACAACTGATCCTCCTGCTGGCTTCTTCACATGACTCCTACAGCCTTCTGAACTGTCTCTAACACTTCAAATCAGAGCCTCTTGGCAGTAGGTGATTCATCTTTCCCTTAAGAGGTAAAACTCAATCAACAACTTTAGCAAAGTTGCAGGATACAAAATAAACCCACATAAGTCATCAGCATTTCTATATATGTCCAACACAGCTCAGCAGCAGGAATTAGAAAGAGAAATTCCATTTAGAATCACCCTAGACTACAATATAAAATACTTGGGAATCTATCTGCTGAGACAAACACAAGAGGTAAAACTCAAAAAGTCAACTCATATATAAACAAAATAGTTCTCATTTAACATTTCCATAATCTCCAAAAAGTTATTTGGTTTACCATCTGGACAGTTAAAACCTTGATAACCCGAAAAAAAAATAGAAATCATTCTTCTACCTTCAAACAGACTCAGTACAGTCATTCAAGGAGCAATGTTTGATCACGTCTTGCTAACAGTCTATTTTATCTGAGAAATTGTGTTTCTTCACAAATTTATTGTTAAATTAATTTTCTCATCCACAAAAGCTCGTTATCTGAACCTTTCAGCAACTGGAGTCTTCACATATGACAAAGCATTCTCTTTCATCCTTCACTAATGGATTTCATCACTTTTCCTCACTGATTTTCTTCGGCTCCTTTCCATAGCCCAAGCATTCACATATGAAAGGGACAGCACTTTGCATTTATTCTACTTGGCCCCAGAGGACAAGAACTAGTAGCAAGGAATTGCACATTGCAAATTGTGGAGATCTCTGCTCAACAACTAACAACTAGAGTGGTCTAGAGTGGAAGAGGCTTCTTTAAGAGGTGGCGGATTTCCCATAAGTGGAAGGTTTTTGGAGGAGACGGAGAAGATTCTAGTTCAAAATCTGCCCCCAAACCTTGTGAAACAGTCTGGGCTTACATAGATCTCATAAACATTTACAAATAACTACACCATAAGGCACAGTCTGATAATAAAGACAAAGGTGGGAACCAGACAAAGTAATAAAAAGAAACTCAGAGGGGAAGGATCATTTCAAGCTTTGGAGGCCAGGGATAAAATAGGGGGAGCTGGAGAAATTTGTGAAAAACCTAGGATGGGGATGACACCAGAATTGGGCACTGGAAAAAGAGAAGGATGTTAAGTACCACTAGAATATATGTATAGAGAAAGAGAAGAAGTGGGCCTCAGGGAAAAAATAAAACAAAGCATGGGGGGTTACTCACAATTAAGGGGTGTAATATGGATGAGAAGCCAGAAAGGGAGAATGTTAGGGGATGAGGGAGAGGGAAGAACTGGAAGGATGATCGTGTTCTTCATCAGAGAAGATAGCTAAGTAAGTGGGGAAAATGGCAGTGCCTTCAAAAGAAATAGAGAAGTTGGAAAGAGATAAGTTTTGCAAAGTTTTCGATTTTGCTTTTGTTGAATCTGAGATATGTTTGGAGCCTTGAGGTCAGGGAATATAAATATATATATATATATATATATATATACATATGCATATATATATATATATTTACTTTGTATCTCTAGCACAGACCACAGTGGTTCAGTTGTAATAGTTAATAATAAAGATAATAATAATAATAATAAGTATCTCATTTGATTCTTACACACACACAGCCTTAAGAAGTAGGTGTTATTACTACTCCCATTTTACAAATGAGGAAACTGAGACAAAGCTTAAGTGTCTTGCCCAAAATCACATTGCTAGCAAGTTCAAATGAATGAATGAATGAATATGCATGTCTAATAGGCAGTTAGTGATTTGGGATTGGAGTTCAGGAAGCTGGATGTATAGATCTGGGTGTTGAATGAGATCTGAGGAGGGGTTGAATTTATAAGCTATCACTCCAAACCTATCACAGAGGTAGAATCAACAGGACTTAGAACCTGCTTAGACAGGGACAGGTGAGGAAGAGAAAATAGTCAAAGATGAAGGAATGTGTTTGAATGGAAAGGGAATCCCAGGACCTGGATTCCAATTCTATTCTCTACTAATAACTTATCTGTGCAACATTGGGTAATTCATTAATGTATCTAGATTTCATTGTCCTTTTATGTAAAATTGGGAGGTAGGGGTGAGGAGAGATAGATTAAATGAACTCTATGATCTCTTTTAGTTCTAAAGCTATAATTCCATATCTCTGAGATTTTAGGTCTGGATGTTTGGAAAGAGATCCATTGATTCTATAATTATAAGTCTAAGAACCAGCAGTAAATGTTTAATAACTGGTTTTCCAGGAAAAAAGAAATGTATTCAGGAAACACTTTTAAATTTAACCCACATTATGGCATTTTCTCTATTACTTTCTTAAGTCTAGACAAACAACAAAACAACAAATTATACTCTGATTTGTAGATTTCCAAGGTATAAATGCTCACATTTAAAATTTAATAATTAACCTTTTTTTTACACCCTTACCTTCTCCATCTCAGAATCAATACTGTATATTGGGTTACCCAGCTGGTAGATGTCCAAAGTCAGATTTGAACCCAAGATTTCCCATCTCTATCCCTGGGTCCTTATCCACTGAGCCACCCAATTGCCCCTGACAATTGACTCTTAAGACCCTGTACAAGTTGATTCCACTACTCCCCTGCCAAGGACCCAGATAGGAGGGACATTATTTCTAGAAAGTCAAGAGACAGCATATAATAGTCAATGTGCTGAACCTGAAGAAATTAAATCAAATGACCTAAGACTAATAACTTTTGCGATCAGACTTTTTGCACTTTTGTCAAAATTCTACCACTAGAATTTCATAATTTGAAGGTGATGAATTCAAAATTCCTCTGGGAGTTGGAATACATTATACAAATCTGAGCTCTTAGTAACTCACAGTTCTAGAACACATTAAGGTTTGAAAAGCACTTTGCTCACAAGAACACTATGAGGTCCCTGAGAAAAGTATTACTATCTTCATTTTACAAATGAGGCAACTGAGGCTCAGAGTGATCAATGAAACAAGTAGTAGTGCCGGGATTGGAATCCATGTCCTATGACTACATGACTTGCCCCTGGTCATAGAGTGAGAAAGAGTCAGAGGCAAGATTTGAACTCAAGGCTTTTGGGATTTTTAGAGAGCAGAATTGTGCAATGGAAAGAATATTATTGGGCTTCAAAGTGAAGAGTTATTAACAAGTCATGTGACTTTGGTAAGTGATAGTTTTATACTTTTATATCATATGGGAATAATAATCACTATATATTAACCTTATAAATTTATTTTGAGGATAAAATCCCATCTCTAGGTCCCGCTCTCATTCCACTGAGCCACCTAGCTGCCCCCAGGCATATGACTTATTGTGAAAGACAGGATTCTATTCTCTGTCTCATCAGTTAGATGACATAGTGGATAGATTCTAACACAAGACTCCAAGGCAAGAAGATCCAAGTTCAAACCCCACCTCAGGCACAAACTAAGCTGTCTGGGCAAGTCACTTAACTGATTTCAAACTCAGATTCCTCATCTGTAAAGTAGGAGTAATAATAGCACCTACCTCCCATGGTTGTTGTAGGGACCAAATCAAATAATATGTGTAAAGTGCTTTGAAACCCTTAAAGCACTATTTAATTTTAGAGGCAGAATGCCTGGAGAAAAGGGCTCCGATGAGACTTTATAGCTGTTCGTCATGGAGAACTTCATTTGTGATAGACCAAGATGGAAAGCCATGAAGGAAATGTCCAATAATTCATTGGGGAGTGTGGGCAGGATAATTAAAAAGGAGGAACAAAGCTCAAGGGCTTAGATCTCCGTGTATCACTGAGTAGAGTGTGGTATTAAATAAAGGAATTTATTATTTTAACCCAAGGAAACAAATAAAACCTCATAGGATTTATGAGACATTGGAAAGATAGATTCATATGCTGGAATATGGGACTAGAAGGGTATGCCTTGTTCAAAAGTCAGATAATTAAATAGAAGGTATGTACAATGTCATGTAGACATACACCTCTTTGGAAATCGAGCATCCTGAAAGGGAAACAGTTTGGGGAATATCTGATCCTATAGGTTAAAGGAATAACAAGTAGGTCAAGAGAAAAGAAACAACTGTGATCATTATGGTAGGACATTCTAGACCCTTGGCCAGAAGAAGGAAATTCATGATCAGTTTCACGGAATTTGAGTTGAAAGAGACTTTAGGGGGTACCTAGTCCATGCTATAGAAATATTCCATCGATAACACCTCTGACAAGGAGCCGGCCAGACTTTGCCAGAAGATCTCAAGTGAGGGTGAAACCTACATCTTTTGGGAGAACCTGCACCACTTTTCTGTAACTGAATTATTAGGAAGTTTTCCCTAGGTGGCTCAGTGGATAGAGTGTTGGACTTGGAGTAAGGAAGACTCATCTTGATGAGTTCAAATCTGGCCTCAAATACTTACTAGCTATATGATCCTGTGTAGGTCACCTAATCCTATTTGCCTCGATTTCCTCATCTGTAAAATGAGCTGGAGAAGGAAACGGCCAATCATCCCAGTATCTTTGCCAAGAAAACTCCAAATGGGGCCATGATTGAGATAGCCAAAGAGCAATAATTTCCCTTATTTCTAGGAGAGATGTGCTTCACTGAAAATTCCATTCATTGCTTCTTCGACTGCTCTGTGGGGCCCAGGAAAACAAGTCAAACTAAACTTATGCTAGAGCTAACTAAAAGGGCTGGAGAGGGCCAATTGTTCAATCTTCAATGTAAGCATTTACATTTTGGAAATTGGGAAATACTGCAAACCAGGGCTTTACTTATTGTTCTATTAATTATCTAGATTTAATAAAGTGATAAAGGAAATATTATTAGTGCAGACCGAATTTGAATGTGTCATGGTTACTTTTTTTTTCTCCAGAAAACTGGTCATTAAACCTTGATGGCACACTCCTAAGCCCAACTCTCTTCTGTGTAATAGCCCTTGAAGCATAGAGGGATGGCTATCATTTTCCCTTTCCCACCCTCTCCACAGCCAGGTCTTCTCCAGGATAAAAATCCCTCATTCCTTCAAAGGCTCTTCATATGATACACCTCAACATCCTCTATCATCCTGGTCTCCCCCTAATTTAGTGAAATCTTTCTTAAAATGTGGTGCCCAGAGGAATGCTATTCACATTAGAGAAAGTAGAAATGCAGAAGAAAACATATGGTTTATCACTTGCTTTTTTGGGTATAGGATTTGGGGTTTGGGTTTTATAAGATTATTCTCTTTAAACAAGGAATAATATGGAAATGTGTTTTGTGTGATAATACATGTATAACCCAGTGGAATTGCTTGCCAGCTCTGGGAGTGGGGAGGGAGAGAAAATGAATCATGTAACCATGAGAAACTTATGTGTAAATTTGTCACTGGAATAAAATAAAGGGGAAAAATGTGGTGCCCAGGGTGTTAAATTAATATCACTGATGAGAGACTTCCAACCATCAGAAAACTGCTTAGAAGCCTTTTCACCACAAATAGAATATCTCACAACTCCCTGACTTATTGTACTGATGATTTTCTGGTTCCAAAGGATGAGAAAGTAATGAAGGGAACTGTCACTCGGAACCTAAAACTGACAAAAGAGGACATAATTGGAGAGCTGGAAGTATCAAAAACCTTAGAGAAAAGTGACCGTGTCATCTTAGAATTAGTGATAGTCATGGAGGGGAATGTTGAACAGGGTCAGATGCTAATCAAATGTGGTAATGCAAGCAGATGACTTTTTGATATAAATCACAATTTAAATACAAGTCTGTTATGATTACAATTCTTATTGCTATATAGGATCCGTCCTATACCTCGAGATGCTAAAAAGGAAGCTGACTCAAGAGGGATGAAAGACAAGGTGATTTAGAAGAAAGAACAGAAAACATGGAGTGAAGATGTTGGGGGCTCATGGTTCAGCTCTGCTGCTTCCTAGCTGTGTGACCATGAATAAGACAATTAGCCTCTCTCGTTATTTGTTTCTTCATCTGTAAAATGAAATTACTAGGAATCCTAGAATTTGGAGGTATTCTTCAGAAAAGTTCTTAGATGTTCTAATTTGACAAATATTCATTAAACATGTGTTGAGTGACTCACCTCATCTTGAAGGCAAAGTGAATTTTTAAAAGTATATTGGAAAGGACAGCCAGCCATAGAGATGGGAGGTCCTAGGTTCAAATCTGGTCACAGATATTTCCTAGCTATGTGACTCTGGGCAAGTAAGGGTCTGGGGTCAGATTTGAACTCAGGAATATGAGTCTTCTAGACTGCAGGCTGGGTACCATACCTGCTGTGCCACCTGGCTGTTTATAAATGCCTACAGATGTAAGTGTGGCTTTCATTTCAGAAAGATACTTGGTAGAGACACTCACAAGACTGTAGGGACAAAACAGAAAAATGTGGATGGTTGTGCAGCTGGTTGAGCAAAGATGTCCAAAGAATGCAGGTTAACAGATCAGTATTGTCAGGGAAGGGTTCACTTTCCCAAGTATGGCATCTCCCTAGCATAGACTTTGGTGGTCTTGGAGCAGCCAACAGAAGCAGTAACCAGGTTTCCATCACTGCTTTGCCTTCCAGCTCCAAACAATCTCCAATTGTCTTGTCTGAGCTACCGCCCCAGACAAATCCAGACTCCCAGACTTCTCTAAGATGCTCTGTATCCCAAGATACTCACGCAGACTTGGTAGTGTTCCCTGGGACTAGGGTCAGTGGCAAGAAACTCACCTGGATAGATGGGAGGGCAATCCCCAGTGACAGTGGGTAGATTCAGAGTGAATGTGGCTTACACTGCAAAACTCACTTTGCCATGTCAGACTGAAGGGTCTCCATGAAATGATCACCAAGGGAGGTAGAGGGTCTGCCTCGATGACCTCTGAGGTCTCATCCAAGCCCGAGATGCTAGGCGACTACATAATAGCTTTCCTGTTTTTACATGCAAGTTTCTAGACTCTCAGGTTCATCATTTATTTGATGGTGACTCATGATCCCCCATTTTCTGTCCTGGAATCTGATCCCCCCTCCCCACACCTACCCTTTAAAAGTCAGCCAACACAATTACATGACATCACATTGTAGAAGAGAGATGGGAAAGGTACTTAAAATAGCAATGCTCTAACATGGAAAATTACAATAAATAGAAGCTAATTTCAAAAAAGGTTAGCACCTCCACATACCTGTCTCCTGGGAAATGGATGCCTAGCTTAGAGAAAGAGATTTAGCTACAAAGAGGATCTCAGCACCTGTTAGACCCTTCTGGACCCGTCCTGTCACCTTCAGCTGTCTCCTGGGTGCACTAATCAACTCCCCCTCCATCCTTTCCTATATCCAGAATTTAGCACGCAGAAAAACACAGCCAATCAACTCACGACACAGCTTGTCAACTGGTCAACCAGAAATTATTAAAGACCTGCTGCCTGCGGAGTGCTGCTGTTAATGAATTACCACAGATGTTAGTGGTCATGGTCAGCAACAGCTCTTCACAGAGATGCTTCTTGTCTTATCTCATTCAGCGGGCTGAGGTGTGAGGTCTAGCCAGCAGAGCAATTCTGGCATTATTACGTGCTTCTCCAGACTCCAGCTACGTCTGGATCTCCATCTTTGTCTAAACGCTGCTACCATTTCTTTTCTCTCTGCCTCCCTCGTCATTTTGCTTTTGGTATTCCAACACCTCCTCCACTCAGGGACATCCTTGGGCTGAGATCACAAATGCTTCTCTCCCCCACCCCCAGGATAGGAACTAGGGATCCTTTCCCAATAAACAAGTCAGGCTGCGCCCCAAAATAGTGATGGAACATTACATTCTCCTAAGGAGAAGCCTCATACAAGAAAATGAAAGACATTGAAAAATGGGTGGGCAGGACACTCATTAAATTATGACCGCCATGATTAATTTCATTGTGTCTGTTTTGCAGTTTCTATGGCCTTTCTTATGACAGATAGCCACATATTTGCTTCTTAGCATTTTGTTACTGCAAGTGCTCTCCTAGCTTATTCTGGGAAATGTAAGTAAATGGATGCTGCTTGCTATAATGCATATATTTCTCTCTATCTATATACATTGCACACATATATACACATACATTTACAAAGGGTCCTCAAAGTCTTATAGCATGAATTTTAATCTAATTTAATTAAGTTTAATTCATAATTAAAGCTTTTATCCCATTATTAAGATCTTCATGTATTAAAAATTTGTACCTCATTTCGTGAGGTGTACGGGGTGTTCAGGGAGGATTAGAACCTCTGGTGTGAGGACCCACCAAGCCCTTTTTAGGGCTACTTATCTACCTTTGGTGTTTACCTCTTAGCAAATTCTCAACTGTGGCTGCAAGAAGCCATAGACACACTCTGGCAAAAATCATCTCAGCAGCCAGATTAAGGGTAACCATTTGGTAAATTAGGGGGTGTCTGCACCAAACATGTGAAGATTTCTCTCTGGGGAATAGACAGTCAAGAATAATTTGCTCCAACAGCCATGAAGGCAGGTGAAGCAGAGCCTGTGGAATGCTTCGAGCTTGATCAGACCTCAAAGACACCAAAGACACCATGATCATCCACTGCATCCCAGGACATTGCCAGTTGTCCTGACTTTTGTCCTACCACTAGACTTTGTAGACTTTGGCAGAGTGAGGCTGATAACTTTGTGCAACTCTGCCTCCCTTAAATCCAACTCATGTACAAATCAAGGTTTCACTCTGAGATATCATTGGTCCTCTTTGAAAATAAAGGACAATGGGGGCAGCTGGGTAGCCCAATGGATAAAAAGTCAGGCCTAGAGCTGGGAAGTCCTAGGTTCAAATCTAGCCTCAGACCCTTCCTAGCTGGGTGACCCTGGGCAAGTCACTTAACTCCCACTGCCTTGGAATCAATGCCTAGAATTGATTCAACACAGATAGTAAAGGGTTAATTTTTTTTTCTCCTTCTAATATATCTCTTTTGGACATTTAAATCTTATGTGAGAATGTTCTCTTTTTCCTTTCCCTATAGTTGGTCCTTTCAGGAAAGAGAGAGCAGAAAGAAGCACCAAGGATTTAAGTACCTATGTGTCAGGCACCATGCTAAGTGCTTTACACATATCATTTGATCCTCACAAACCTATTTTACAGTTGGGGAATCTGAGACGCAAATAGGTTAAATGACTTTCCAGAGTTACACAGCTTGTTTTGGGGACTGGATTTGAACTCAGATCTTCACATCTCCAGGTGTAGCACTCTATCCACCACACCACTTAGCTACTTCTCAATTTGGAGAGGCATTACTGTGTATTTCCCTCTATTTCATTTTCTTTTGTTTATTATTCTCTTTCTTCTTTACTTTGATTTTCCTCAAAAGTCTGTTTTGCTTCTGACCACTGCCTCCTATTATCTATCCTCCTTCTCATCATTCTTTTACCCCCTTCTCATTCCTCTCTTGTCCTATTTTTTTGTTTAGGCATTTTTCTATACAGTTGACTGTGTAGGTATCTTCTTAGTTCTTTGAACCAGTTCTAATGAGAGTGAGGTTCAAATGTTTCCTGTCCCCTGCATTTGCCCTTCCACTGTAAAAGCTCTTCCTCTTTTATGTGAGATTTTCTCCTTCCCTCTTCTACCAGTGAATCTCTTTTTCTCATTCCTTAATTTTTTTTTAGATTACCCCAACATAATTGACTCACACTTATGCTCTTTGTCTATGTGGACTCCGTCTAACTGCCAGAATAACGATAAAATTCTTAGGAGTTACATGTATCATCTTTAAAAATAGGAAAATAAAAATTTTAGTTTTATTAAGTCCCTTATTATTTGTCTTTCAATTTTACTTTTTATCCATCTCTTGAGTCTTATGATTAAATGTCATATTCTCAATTTAACTGTGGTCTTTTCATTATGGACACTTGAAAGTCTTCTATTTCATTAAATATCCACTCCCCCCAGAAGGATTATGATCATTTTTGCTATACGTTATTCTTAGTTGCTATTCTAGTTTCTTTTCCTTCTGGAATATCATTGTCCAAGCTCTTTAGGACTTTAATGTAGTAGCTGCTAAATCTTATGTGATTCTGACTGTGACTCCATGATATTTGAGTGACTGCTTGCAAAATTTGTCTTGACCCAGGAGCTCTGGAATTTAGCTATAATATTCCCAGGAGTTTCCTCTTTCAGGAGGTGATCAGTAGATTCTTTCAGTTTTTATTTTACCCTCAGATTCTATGCTACTAAGGTAGTTTTCCTTTATGATACAATATCTAGGCTCTTTAAAAAAACCATTGCTTTCAAGTAGCTCAATTATTCTTAAATCATTTCTTAATCTATTTTGTAGGTCAGTTGTTTTTCCAATGAGATAGTTCATATTTTCTTCTATTTGTTTTCTTTCTTTTGACTTCATTTGATTGTTTTTTTGATGTCTCATGGAGTCATTAGCTTCTAAATGCCCAATTATAATTTTTAAGAAATTGTTTTCTTTGGTGGGCCTTTGTATCTCTTTTTCCATTTAGCCAATTTTATTTTTAAGGCATTATGTTCTTCAGTATTTTGTGCTTCTTTTACCAAGCTATTAATTCTCTTTTCATAATTTTTTGCAACACTCATTTCTTTTTAAAATTTTTGTCTACCATTCTTATCTCTTTTTAAAAATCTTCTAGGAATTCTTGTTAGACTTATGTCCAATTTGTAGGGGGTTTTTTCTTAGAGGCTTTAACAGCTGTTTTCATATTGTTGTCTTCTGAATTCATGTCTTGGTTTTATCTGCCACCATAGTAACTTTTTGTGGTCAGGTTTTTGATTACTCATTTCCCCAACCTATTTCTTGACTATGAGCTTGATATTAAAGTTGGACTTTGCTCACCTGGGAGTGAGGCGACATTGTCCCAATTTTCAGGCTTTTTCATGCTGCTCTTTTTCAGATCTAATTCTGGGGATCTGTATTTGGGGGTCTCCAAGGTAATGTCATCTTGTCTTTATCCAAGAAGGACCTCTTCTCCCAACTATGAGTTTTAGGGCTCCTCTCTTTCTTGTAACTATGATCCAGTACTGCCTATGGGCATTGGAGTTGCCAAAAAACACCAGGTCCTATACCCAAGATCCGCTCAGGGTGCTCTGTAATCTCTTTCTGACTAGTTGTCCAACCTCCTTACCATCCTGAAAGCTCTTGAGCTGCTGCTGCTGCAGCCATCTCCAAGGCCCACCTTGGAGTGTTGCTGTCACTGTGTGTGCACCAGACTAGTCCCCACTCCAGTGTCATAGGCCTCTCCTGCTAACTTCCCAAGTTATCTTAGGCAGGAAAATGGGCTGGAAAAATGTCTTACCCTGACCCTTTGTTGGCTATGCTGCTCCTGAATCTGATTTGATATGTTATTTTAAAGTTATTTGGAAGGGAAAATTGAGAGAGGTTGATTAAGATGTTGCCTCCATCATCTTGGCTCCAGAGAAAGACTTTTTTTTGAGGATGGGAAGTCCATGAGCATCTGTGTAGGCAGTAGGAAACTGGCCAGTAGACAGGGAGTGATTGAAGTTTTTGAGAAAGTAGGCATGACAGCAGGGGCAATCTGCTGAAGAAGATAGTATAGAGGAGGAACGCTTTTGGAGGTAAAGGAGTTTGCCTTGGCAAGGAGAAAGACTATCTCTTTGTGTGAAACAAGTATGAAAAAAGAGAGAGAAGCAGAAGGTCTCTGAGTGATATGAGATGAGTCAGAGGGGAACTCTAGGGAAATGGCCTCAATTTTCTCAGAGAAATATGAGACAAAGTTCTCTGCCAGAGGATGGGAGCCAGGACGGGCTTGACAGGGGAGAAAAGGTTTTGGAAAAGTCACTATGATGAGTAGGATTATATTGTATGGATAAATAATCCAGGAAGAGAACAAGGTATTCTAGAGCAGTGGTTCTCACCCTTTCGAATGCCGTGACCCCGCAATACAGTTCCTCATGTTGCGGTGACCCCAAACCAAAAAATGATTTTGGTGGCTACTTCAAAACTGTAATTTTGCTACAGTTATGATTTGGAATGTAAATACGTGATATGCATTATGTATTCTCATTGCTACAAATTGAGAGGTTGAGAGCAGCTCTTCTAGAGGGAGGTGGAATTGTTTCCTCTTCATTAGAGGCAGGGGATGGTATGGTGGCTGGAGCATGGGCTAGAGTGAGAAAGACTTGAATTCAAATCTGGACCCATATTCAAGCCATGTATCCCTGGGAAAGTCACTTATCCTCCATTTGTTTACCTGAGTTTACTATAAAATAGGGGTAATAATAGCATCTCTTTCCCAAAGTTGTTGTGAGGATCAAATATTTATGTTTGAGATATTTGTTTTTTCTTTATTTCTATATTCTTTTTAATTTTTTAAATTATATGTAGAAACAATGTTTAAAAAATTGTTTTCTGACCTTTTGCAATACAAATTCTCTCCCTCCACTTCCCCCTCCCTAGATGGTAAATAATTTGATATAGGTTATTCCAGTGTTGTCATGCAATAGATTTCTATATTCTTTATGCCATGAAAGAAGACATAAATCCCACATACAAGAAGAAACTAGGAAATAAAGTGAGAAATAGTATGGTTGGATCTGCATCCATACTCTGACAGCTCCTTCTATGGTTGTGGATAGCATTTTTCATACAAGTTCCTTGGGGTTTTCTTGGATCCTTGCATTGCTGATGACAGTTTAGTCCTCCACCATTAATCTTACAATATTTGTTACTGTATTCAATATTCTCTTGGTTCTGATCACTTTACTTTTCATCAGTGCATACCAACCTTCCCAAATCTTTCTGAAATCATCCTGTTCATTGTTTCCTATGACACAATAGTATTCCTTTACAATCATATACTATAACTTGTTCAGCCATTCCCCAATTGTTGGATGACCCTTCAGTTTCCAATTTGTGCTACGACAAAAAAGAACTGCTATCAACATTTTTGTACAAATAGGTCCCTTTCCCCTGTCTTTAACCTCTTTGGGACACAGACCTAGTAGTAGTATTGCTGGGTTAAAGGGTATGCACAGTTTTATTAAGATAATATTTGTAAAAAATGCACTTAGTCTATGCTTATTGATTGTTTGATTGATTCTTGAGTGGAAAAGCCAGTCTAATGTGGAACCAGAAAGGGAGGGGCATTAATTTTCATTCCAAACCCATCTGTCATATACTCTATGGTAAGAGGAGTATAAGATATACTAAATGGAGACCCTCACTGAGAGTCGGAGAATCTAGGCATGAATCTTGGCTCCCCTACTCACTAGCAGGCAATTAACCTGTTTCAGCCTCTGGTCCTTCATCTGAAGAAGTAAAGGTTTGGATGAGATGACCTCTAACGTCCTTTTCAATTTTCAATTTATGATCTTACGGCAACCTCATGCCTGGGCTTGTAAGAAGAACTGATATTCCCAGTCTCTGCCTCCCATTCTCTCAGGCTTATTTCACCGAGAGCAATTCAGATCATTTGTAGGAAGAGCTGATGATCTGGGACAGGTGACTAATGAGGGCATGATAACACACCTTGTTTTGAAGATTTTGTGGATGGTGCTTTGTCAACATCACAGTTTGTCTCTGTTTGGCCAGTAGTATAGTAATACCAGGGCAAGGAAAGCTGTCTGCTTCAGGGACATAGACACTGAAAGAGACAGGGGAGTGCTTAGGTGGCAGAATGAATAGACCACTGAATCTTGAATCAGGGAGACCTGAGCTCAAAGCAGCCTCAGTCACTGAATAGCTGTGTGACCCTGGGTCAGTCACTTAATCCTGTCTGCTTCAGTTTTCTCAGTTGTAAACTGGGGATAATAATAGTACCTACCTCCCAGGGTTCTTGTGAGGGTCAAATAAGATGATATTTATAAAGAGCCTGACACATAGTAGGCACTTAATAAATAATGATAATAATAATAGCTAACTTTTATATAGTGCCTACTATGTGCCAGACACTGTGCTAAGCACTCTATAATTATTAACTTATTTATTTACTTATTTATTAATTATTATTTTTTATAAACCTTACCTTCCATCTTGGAGTCAATACTATATATTGTCTCCAAGGCAGAAGAGTGGTAAGGGCTAGGTAATGGGGGTCAAGTGACTTGCCCAGGGTCACACAGCGAGGAAGTGTCTGAAGTCAGATTTGAACCCAGGACCTCCTATCTCTGGGCCTGGCTCTCAATACACTGAGCTGCCCCCAACTCATTTATTTTTTAAGTAAAGTAAAATACTTTACGCAGTCAGAGCTGAGAAAAATCTCTTCTCCCCTTTGAGTAGTCCCTCCCTCTCATAATTCTAAAAAATACTCTAATAAGCTTGGATTCAAATAATTGTAAATGGTCATGGACTTTAATAGCAATTTCAAATCATGTAGAAATGTAAATCATGTAAGCCTTTAAAAGAACAGACTTCTACTTGAAGGTTGTGATGGCTGCACTCAGAGGAGTTGAACCTCTTCCTTGTCCCCAACCATGCCTGTTTGGAAGGAAATAAAAAAGTGAATGATAGGAGAAGTAAATAGAGGGTGGCTTTTCTGCTTCAGGAAATCAGGGAAAAGAAAAAGGCTATGGACTAGAATCCAGTAGTTTACCAATCACCATAGTTCTACAGCTTCATATAATATCTCTCTCTCTCTCTCTCTCTCTCTCTCTCTCTCTCTCTCTCTCTCTCTCTCTCTCTCTCTCTCTCACTCTCTCTTCCTCTCTCTCTCTCCATCCCTCTCTTCGTCTTTCTACCTTCCTTCCCTCTTCCTCCCTTTTTCCTTCTCTTTCTCATCTCCTTTCTCCCTGTTTCCCTCTCTCTCTCTCTCCCTCCCTCCCTCTCTCTCTCTCTCTCTCTCTCTCTCTCTCTCTCTCTCTGTATGTCTCATTCTTTCTCTTCCTCTCTCCCTCTCTCTCTTTCTCCATCTCTCTTTTCCTCTCTCCCCTCCTTCCCTCTCTTCCTCCCATCTTCCTTCCCTTTTCCATCTCCTTTCTCCCTCTGTTTCTACCTGTCTCTCTCCCTCTTTCTCTGGCTTTGTCCCTCTCTGTCTGTCTCTCTTTCTCTCTGTTCATTCTATTATGTCAGAAGGTTTCCAATCTATTTATTTTTTCCTAGGGCAGTTTGCCTAGTCCTTGTTGGCTCAGCAGGAAAAGCACAGTTTGAAGCTAGGGCAATAGGAGAGGCTTCCTCTCCTCCATCTCACTCTGTGGCATCTCTCCATCTCAGCTGTGTGGCTTCCTGGCAGTAGGCACCCTGGCATACCAACACTCCCAGCCTCAGCAATTCTCCATGGAAAAGACTCTAGGTGAAAGGACTATACAGGCTTGGGGGAGGGAGAGGAAAAGAGAGGGCAGATCCACTCAGACTGGTGCTTTACAACAGATTTAAAGATAATACTCTCTCTTTCTGACAGGGATGATTGGAGGAAAATTGGGTAAGGGAGGGGTGGATGGGGAGATTAGACTACTTCTCAGCTCTTCCTGGTCTGGGAATTCATAATGAGACTTGTTTATATGCTGCAAAATACTGTGCATTCCTATAACAGTAGCCCATGATAATCTTTAGTGGGCCCAGAGCCATCCATGGAAGAGTGAGACAGGGCAAATCACATTATATCAGCCCCCACTTTCTCCTTAACGTCCTTAAACGTGTGAATAAATTATTCTATTAATAAACATTTATTAATTGCTGTAAACATTCTGTCTTTGAGATCAATATTTTGCTTGTATGGAAATTATTTTCTTTTAATATTATTGCTTTTCTCTTCTTTTCCAGCTTGTCTTTCATTTCTGCATGTTGGTATTCCTTTTTGTTTTAATTTAATTTTATTGATTAATTAAGAAAATTTCACATGGTTACATGATTCATGTTCTTTCCCTCCCTCACCCCCCAATAGCTGCATATTAGTATTCCTAATCCTTTATTCTCTCTTTTGCTTCTTTGATGAGATTTACCACTATGGATTCAAGGGTTGTTGTTTTTTTTTTCTGTTTCACTGATGATTATTCATTTGCAGGCCATAAATTCAGCTTTGACAATTTTTATTTTTTCTCTTAAACCATTCAGGAATAGCCCATTGTGGTTTTATATTTCTTAAAACTCTTACCTTCAGTCTTATATCAATACTGTGTATTGCTTCTAAGGCAGATGAATAGTAAGGGCTAGGCAATGGGGGTGAAGTGACTTGCCCAGGATCACACAGCTCAGAAGTGTCTGAGGCCAGATTTGAACCTAGGACTTCCCATCTCTAAGGGCTAGACAATATAGGGGTTAAGTGACTTGTCCAGGAAGTGTCTGAGGCCAGATTTGAACTTAGAACTTCCAATCTCCAGACCTGACTCTCTCCCCATCCAGCCACCTCACTGTGTTCCATCTTCTCTTGATAAACTCCTGGGTCCTCTGTTTCATCAGCCAATGATACATTTTCCTTCTTGTAATATTTTTTCACACATTTCTGGACTCAGTTAGATGATCTGGAGGCTATCTTCCTTCTGTTCATACCATTTTCCATGTTGATATATCTTATACTCAAGCTTGTAAACCGAGTTTTCTTCTTCTTTGGTAATTTCAGTTTTTGCTTTACAGATAGCTGGTGTCATGTTGGATAGATCACTGGACCTGGAGTCCAGAAGACTGGAGTTCAAATTTGGCCCCAGGCACTTACTAGCTGAATGACCCTGGTGAAGTTACTTAGCCTCTGTTTGACTGTTTCCTCAATTATAAAATGGGATTAATAAAAGCATCTCCCTCCTATGGGTGTTGTAAATCCAATGAGGTCATATTTGTAAAGATACACAGTGCAGTGTCTAGCCCATAAGTGCCACTTTTTAACTCCCTCCCTTTTCATGGCGGGTTCAACAAAGGCTAAGCCTCAAAGCTCTTTCAACTTCCTCCCAACTCTGGGTAATTCCTACCTCACTGACCTCAGTCTCTGTCCCAAGGGATTTCTGGAGGGGCAGAAGTGCCTGCTCCCTTTGTTTCAGTCCCAGCAGATCCACACACAGAGTGGTGTATTTCTTATCTTCTGGTTCCCAGTTTTCTCTAACGTTACAACTCCTAAGTTCTCCCAAACTGCCGTCTCAAACAGAACAAACTTCTTCCTTTTTGCCTTTTCCATGACTCAGGGAAGTGACAAGGGTGGGAGGAGTGAGTTAGTTGTTATAAATCTACGGGTTAGCTTGTGTGCCTCTGCCAAAAGATGATGGCGGATGGAGGAAGGAGGTCTAAGGGAAAATATTCAAGATCAGCCATTAATTTTCTCCACTGTTAATTCACTGGGTTCTACCTCATTAGAATTCTTAGTGTCTAAGACCCTGGAGACAGCTGAAATTGCTTTCTTTCCTACACACAGTTACTATTTTGGAGAGGTTTTGAATTTTGGAGAAAGTGTCAAGTTTTCCATTGATCAAATGACCTGAAACCAACCTATTAAGTTTTGACTAAGTACCAGGTCAAACTTTGGAATACACTGCAAGACAATCCCTGCTTCTAAGGAGCTCACATTCTAATAGCAGAAGATAATCCACTCTGATGTACAGTCACAGGACAGAAGGAAAGGCCCAGTGGTCGGTCCCTAGTTATAAGGTAGAGCAAGTGATAATGCATCCTTACTGTCATTTCTACGGATAAAACTGTATCTGTTTCTGTCCAAAAAATTAGTCCCTGGGTTTCACGATTCTCTAAAGGGCTTGTCTATTTTTCTTTTTATTCCACCATGAAAAATAAAGGGATCTTTAGCTTAAAATGAAAGGCGAGACCTAGACTTTCAGATCATTCTCGTGTAGCCTTACTGTCATTCTAGGGTCAAACTTGTCCTGGGAAATAATTCTCTGGGTAGGACCCAGTGTGAGATACACTCTAAATTCTTCTCACTGATCCTTGTAGGCTCCTGGCCTCTGCTCCAGCTAGGATGTGGTTCCTTCTATGGTTAGTAGGCAGCAACAATGACTAACTTTAAGGGCTCAGGCTAACAGACTAATACTAGGTCGATTTTCCACCAGTTGACAAGAATTTGTTAAGTACCTACTATGTGCCAGGCATGTGGAAGGGAATTCTTTATTCTCTTTGTCTATGTTGAATTTACATTTGTAAAAGGGAATTCTTTATTCTCTTTGTCTACTTTGAGTTAACACTTAGTCAACTCTTTCTTTTAGTACCCCTACTTAGTACCTAGCTAACCACTAAGTAAAGAGAGCTCCACCCTTTTAACCCAATTGGTCAGAAACATGTGAATCCCATGATAAAAAAGGTTTATACCTTCAGAGGTCTATAATAAGAACTAACACCTTCAGAGGTGAGAAGTGGATACCACAAGACACCCCCCCCCCCCGCCCCCGGCCATGTTGGGCAATTTGGAAGCTGTGATTGGCCCCTGTGAAGAGGGGAAGGGACAAGAAAACACTATAAAAAGCCATGAATTTGGGGGGCTTCAAGAAGGAAGTTGGCTTTAAGAAAAAAGTTGGCCTCAGGAGTCATCTTCAGCTCAAGTCATTATCTGGACTTACCTCTTGGAGGGAACTTGGGTGAGTGAATAGCTGGCTTTCCTTTCCTGACTTCCAGAGAGAGTTTAACTTTGGTTGAGAGGGTTAACAAGTTGTGCCTGGCTGAGTTGAGCACTGAGCACCAGTGCAATATTTAGTGTGATAGGCTAGATGTCTTCTCTATTTCTTTTTGTATTTCTCTACTTTCACTCTTCCCACCTCTTTTGTAAATAAAAGCTATTAAAAGTCATTTTGACTTTGAGCTATAATATTTTAAATTGGCAATCACCATGTTACTCATAATTTTCATATATTTTAGTCAAACCATTAAAATTTAATTCCTACAGACAGTGGGAATATAAAAACAAAGATTAAATAGCTCATACTCAAGAAGGTATGTGTATATAAATAATATGTATGTGTATGTGTGTGTATTTATATATGTGTATATGCACACACATATACATGTTTATGTGTGCATATACTACAAATACACATGTGTATATGTATATAAACATATGTGTGGACAAACCACTTCAACTCTCTGGTCATCAGTTTTCACATCTATAAATTTAAAGGGGGTAAATCCTTATTATTAATTTCCATTCTAGCTCTAATATTCTCTGTGACTTTGCCCCTGTCACATTCCATCTGTGTTCTGTCTGTGATAGGGGCTGCAAAGAGGCTCTGCCAGAGCCATAAATAGGATTTTTGTACCTAAGGCAAGAGGCAAGAGTAAAGAAAAGTAGTGCCTGCCAGTGCAGGGGAGGGAAATGAGACACAGACATATGGCACACTCAAGGAGGAACTCACCTTGGCAGATCATCCAGTAACCTCCGATCCAATACAACAATGATTTATTAAGTTCTTACTGTGTGCAAAGCACTGTGGTAGGCAATGAAGATTCATAGAGAAAATGAAAAGAGCTTTTATTCTACTAGTTAACAGGTTCTTAACTTTCTTTGTGTCATGGATGCCTTGAGCAATGTGGTGAAACCTATAATATTTTGTTGTTGAGTTTTTTCAGTTGTGTCCAACTCTTATTGACCCCATTTGGGGTTTTCTTGGCAAAGATCTTGAAGTGGTTTGTCATTTCTTTCTCTAGTTCCTTCTTACAAATTAGAAAACTGTGGCAATTGGCATTAAGTGACTTGCTTAGGGTCACCCAGCTGATAAGTATCTGAGGTCAGATTTGAATTCAGATTGATGAGTCTTCCTGAATACAGGTCCAGTTCTCTCTCCACTGTACCATCTAGCTGCCTCCACAGAGTACCGATAGTAAAAGAACAAAATAAAGATATATAGGATGGCAAAAAAGAAACCAATCATATAGAAATTTAGTTACCAAAATACATATATAATCCAGATTGAATTGCTTACCATATCTGGGAGCAGGGAAGGAAGGGAGGGAGATAATTTGAATCTTATAATTTTGGGAAATGTATGTGGGAAAATTGTTATTATATGTATCTGGGAAAATAAAATACTTATTAAAAAAGGAAATATGGTTATCAAAACATTTTAAAAAGTTAAATGACTGCAAGTTAAGAACATGTGTTAACTAAAGTAAAGAATACATGTAAAGAAATAGTATAATGCAAGGTAAATTGGGAAAGAAAGGAGTACCTGTAGCTGAGGAGTTCTTAATCTGAATTTATTTTTAAACATTTGTTTAATAATTATATTTCAGGGTCATTGCTTTCCTTTGTGATCTCATGTATACATTTTATAGATTTCGTAACTCTGAGAAAGGCTCACTAGGCTTCCCCAGCCCCAAAGGGGTCCATGACACACACTAAAATGTTTAGAACCCCTAAGCTAGTGAGATGGGAAAAAAACCTTAGTGCTGATGGACTCTAGGTGATTGTGAGAGATGGGGATTGGTCTATAAAAGGACACAGAAACAAGAGAATAGGAAGCTAAATTCAGGCAACAGACAGCAGTTTGCCTGGAATATAGAATGGGCAAATGGGAGTATCATGAGCTAAGCCTGGAAATGTAGGTTGGCACCAGGTCGTGTAGGGCTTGAAATATAAAGCTGAGGAGGCTGTATTTTATTCTAGAGATCAGAAGAGTCCTAGGGAGCAGGATGGGTCAGGGTCAGAGTCAGATTTGTGCTTTCAGAAGATTACTTTCCAGATAGTAGAGGATGGTTCAGGAGGGAAGAGACTAAAAACCAAGAGACCATAAGGAAGGCTGTTGCAATTCCAGGCAAGAAGAAATGAAATATTTATAAAGTACCTACTACATACTAGAAACTTTATGAATATAACAATTCAATTCTTCCAACAATTCCAGAAGGTAGGGATTATTATTATCCCCATTTTCCAGATGACAAAACTGAGGCAAACAGATATTAGATGGCTTGCCTAGGGTCACGTGGCTAGGAATGACCTGAGACTGGATTTGAACTTGGATTTTCCAGGCTCTAGGTTGAACACTTTATTCAATATGCTACATGGTTGTCCTCTGAGATGATAAAGGACTGAACCATCATGGTGGACAGATGAGTGAAAAGAAGGTAATGGATTGATACAAAAATCAAATAGCAAATATTCATTTCTTACATGACTGCTATGTGCCAGGTTCCTTGCTAACTTCCAAAGAGACAAAGACAAAAGGGAAACTAGACACCACCTTCAAGAAGCTTATCTGATGTGTCAGGAAGACCCAAGTTCAAATCCTGCTTCATATACTTACTAGCTTTTTATATTTGTGACCTTGGTAAAGTCACTTAATATCTTTCTGTTTCAACTTTCTTATCTGTATAATATAAATATTAATGAATACTAATTAATTATAATAAAACTAATAATAATAAATTAATTAATTGGTTAGATTGTATATTATTATATTTTATATATTAATAATATATTATAGACAATATATAATTAATATATAAAATAAAAATATTATATATAATTAATTTAATAATTAAATTGAATTAATTTAAATGAATAAAAATTGAAAAAGTATGGGTAATAATAGCATCTGTCCCCCAAGGTTGCTATGAGAATCAATTGAGGTAATATTTGAAAGCACTGTATAAATGGTAGCTATTTTCATTATGTTATAACCAAGGAAACAGCATGTACATATATAAGCGTGTACAACATATATCCCAACATTCACATACATATACATACATCTATATGATGAATATCAGGTAGTTTGGGTAAAGGAAGGCACTGGGAGTCAGGTGGGGGAGAGGGGATAGACTAAGGCAGGAATCTGGAAAGGCTCCACATAGGAATTCTTTACTATGTCTTGAATGAAACTGAGGATTCCCAGATGTGAAGGTGAAGAGGGCACAGATTCCAGGCATGGGGACGGGCATTGCGAAGAAAGAGACAGGAACCACAGGGGCTAACAAGTAGGTCAATACAGCTGGACTATCAAGCTTGTGGGGAAAAGGTAGAAAGGTAAGAAGTGGCTTTAAATGAGCAGATTTAAATGCCAAAGACAGGAATTTATATTTGGCCCCAAAAGTAATATGGAACCACTGGAGTTTAGTGAATATAGGGTTTTTTTTTTAAGTCCTTACCTTCTGTCTTAGAATCCATGGATTCTAAGATTCAAGAGCAGTAAGGGCTAGGCAATGGGGGTTAAGTGACTTGTCTAGGGTCACACAGTTAGGAAGTGTCTGAGGCCAGATTTGACCCCAAGACTTCCTGTCTCCAGATCTGACTATCCACTGAGCCATCCATCTGCCCCCATAAAGGTTTAATACAGTCAGACAAAGACTTTAGGAAAATTCCTTTGGCTTCTCTGTGATGAATGGATTGAAGAGGGGAGAAAGTTGAAGCAGGAAGATCTCATGGCAGGTAATTATAATGGGGCAAGAAGTGATCAAGACAAGAAAGTTTGTAAAAATATAATCAACAAGATTAGCAATTTATTAGATCAACCACCAATCAAGGAGTATTTAGTAAGTACCTACTATGTGCTAGGTACTGGGGACACAAATACAAAAAATTGAATGAGTCCTACTCACCCCATTACATTTGAATGAAAGAGGTAAGTGCATAAAAAAAAAACACTAACAGCAAATCTGGCCTCAGCTAGCTGTGTGACCCTGGGCAAGTCACTTAATCCCATTGCCCAGTCCTTCCTGCTCTTCTGCCTTGGAACCAATACACAGGATTGATTCTGAAATGGAAGATAAGAGTTTAAGAAAAAATACTAACAGCATAACTATAAAGTGAATGGATACAGATGTACATGAGATAGTTTGGGAAGGAGGACATCAGCACTTGGGAAGAAGCAGAAGAAGATGGTTCTAGAGTTGTGTCCTAAAGGAAGAGGGTTCTACAAGGTGGAGGTCAGAGGGAGATTATTCCAGACATAGGAGTCCATTGGTGCAGAGACAGAGTTAGAAGATAGAGCATCAGGACTGGAAGAAGAACAATGTCCACCTGGAGGGAAGGGATTGGGATAAGGCGGTAAAATGATAAAATACATTTGATCCTAGAGGCAATAGGAAGCCACCAGAGTCATATGGTTACTTAAGGAGATTACTTTGAGAGCTGTGTAGAGAATGAACTGGAATGGGGAGAAACTTGGGGCATGGAGGCTGGTCAGGTGCCTACTACAGTAATCAAGGCCAGATGAGAGAAGGGACTGAAGGTGGGAGCTGTGTGAGTTGAGAGAAAAGGTTTGGATGTGAAAGATATTATAGAGCTAGAAAAGACAAGATTTGAGAACTGTTTGGATATGTAGAATGAGAGAAATAAGGAAGGCATCAAGGAGAATGCTGGGTTTAAAATAAAATAGTGAATCTTGGAAGAGGGGAGAGGTTAGGGTGACAAATGGATTCCATTTGGGACATATTTAGCTCAAGATGTCCACTGGGATGTCCAGTTTGAAATTTTCCATTATAATACATGTATAACCAGATCAAAGTGCATGCCAGCTCCAGGAGGAAGAAGGGAAGGGAGGGAGACAATTTAAATCATATAACTTCAGAAAACTTATGTGGAAATTTATTACAGGTAATTGGTAAAATCAAATATTTTTATAAAAGGAAAGTGGCATAGAAAAAGGGAGGGAGATGGATAGAGGTAGAGACAGAGATAGGGAGGGAAAGGAGAAACAGAAGCAATGAGATGGAGAGAGAGAGAGAGAGAGAGAGAGAGAGAGAGAGAGAGAGAGAGAGAGAGAGAGAGAGAGAGAGAGAGAGAGAAACAGAGACAAAGAAAGAGTTCAGAGACAAAGAAACAGACAAAAAAGTGGCATAGAGAAAGTGAGGGAGATGGACAGAGGCAGAGACAAAGAAATAGGGAGAGAAACAGAGACAATGAGATAGATAGAGAGAAATAGAGACAAAGAAAGACAGAGTCAGACAAAGAAACAGACAAAAAAGTGGCATAGAGAAAGTGAGGGAGACGGAGACAGGCAGAGACAAAGGAGAGAGAGACAGACAATAAGATAGAAGGAAAAATAGATAGAATAGAGAAAAAGAAAGACAGTCAGAGACAAAGAAACAGAGACACAAGAGTGGCAGAGAGAAAGTGAGGGAGATGGAGAGACAGAGAAACAGAGCTAGAGAGAGAAAGGAGAGACAGAGACTGAAACTGAGAGACAGAGACAGAGGGAGAGAGAGTAAATGGATGAGAGAAAGCTTGGGATAGAATGCTGGGGAACAGCCACAGTAAAGGAGCCTGAGGTGGATGATGAGCAAACAAAGGAGAATATGGGGATATTGATATAGCGAGTGAGGAAAAGGAAAGAATCAGGGACAATACTCAGATGGCAATCTGAGGTGATTAGAAAGATGGAAGTGCTCCAACAGAAATATGGAAGTTTGAAAGGCAGCTAAGTGGTTCAGTGGATAGAGTCAGGCCTAGAGAGGGGAAGTCCTGGGTTCAAATATGGCCTTAGATCCTTCCTAGCTATGTGACCCTGGGCAAGTCATTTAACCCTTATTGCCTAGCCCTTACTTCTATTTCAGCCTTGGAGCAGATACCTAATACTGCTTCTTAGGCAGAACATAAGGGTTGAAAAGAGAGAGAAAAGGGAGAGAAAAGAAGTTCCAAAGAAGGTGAGTTGAGGGAGGAGTCCTATTTTGGGCATGTTGAATGAGATGTCTACAGATGGAGTCCTGAGGTCAGGGACTGGCTCACTTTCGTCTCTGTATCTCCAGCACCATGCACAGTCCCTCACATGTAGAAGACATTCAATGAATGCATGTCAAATAAATGAATGCATTAATATCCAACAGGGCCTGGAGTGCAGGAGGCTGGCTGGACTGTTTGATCCTCAGTACAACTCTCTGAGGTAGGTTCTATCATTACTCCCATTTTATAGATGAAGAAACAGGTAGACAAGAGTTTAGGTGACTTGCCCATCTTAGAGTCAATTTTGTGTATTGGTTCCAAGGCAGAAGAGAGGTAAGAGCTGGATAATGGCAGCTCAGTGACTTGCTCAGGGTCACACAGCTAGGAAGTGTCTGAGGTCAGATTCGAACTTGGGTCTTCCTGACTCCAGGCCCTCTCCCCACTGGTCATTAGCTTCCTCTAGAGTGAAGAGTACCTTGGAGAGGGTGATGAACAGTGTAAGAAGCTGAAAAGAGATCTAGAAGGATGAAGATTGAGAAAAGGCCTTTGGATTTGGCAATTAGGGGATTGCTAACTTTGGAGAGAGAAGTTTCAACTGAATGATGAAGTCAGAAGCCAGATTGAGAAATAAGTAGGAGAGGAAGAAGAAACTAGAGAAGTTGGAGAGGGCTAAAGGGCCCAGATGATGGGGGAATTCTGCCACCATTTTCCCACCCACCCACTTGCACCCTCCAACATAACTATCCCTGACCCCATTAAAAAATGACTGGGGGGGGGACAATTGGGTGGCTCAGTGGATTAAGAGTGAGGCCCAGAGATGGGAGATGCTGGGTTCAAATATGACCTGGCACTTCCTAGTTGTGTGTGACCCTGGGCAAGTCACTTAACCCCCAATGCCTAGCCCTTACCACACTTCTGTCTTGGAACCAATACACAGTATTGATTCTAAGACAGAAGGTAAAGGTTAAAAAAATTTTTTTAATTACTCTAGGGGACAGCTAGGTTGCTCAGTGGGTTGGGGAACTAAGTCTGGAGATGGGAAGTCTTGGGTTCAAATTTGACCTCAGATACTTCCTAGCTGTGTGACCCTGAGCAAGTCTCTGAGCTGCCATTGTCTAGCAAAATTGACTCTCAACCAGAAAGTAATCATAAAAAAAAAACAATGATTCTAAATACATTCTGATAGTGGGTGAAGTTCCAGACAGGAGCTGACAAAGAACCAGGCTCATCCAGTGGGATATGAAGGCTTTGGATAATAGTCATTTATCCATTGATCTAGCCTTGGCCAAGCTGATGGATGTAAGCCCCAGTTGTCTTGCTCCTACTCTGTGTGTGGGGGGAATGGGGGTGGTGAAAGGGATGGCAAATACCACTGATGGGTTTGTACCCCAAAGAGTAATAAGGAAAAATATGTGCACAAAAATATTCATAGCTGCACTCTTTGTGGTGGCAAAAAATTGGAAAATGAGGGGATGCCCTTCAACTGGGGAATGAGTGAACAAATTGTGGTATATGATGGTGATGGAATACTATTGTGCTAAAAGGAATAATAAAGTGGAGGAATTCCATTGGGACTGGAACAACATCCAGGAAGTGATGCAGAGCGAAAGGAGCAGAACCAGGAAAACATTGTACACAGAGACTGATACATTGTGGTACAATCAAATGTAATGGACTTCTCCTTTAGTGGCAATGCAATGATCCAGGACAATTCTGAGAGACTTATAACAAAGATGTTCTCTACATCCAGAGAAAGAACTGTGGGAGTAGAAACACAGAAGAAAAACAACTGCTTGATCACATGGGTCTAGGAGATATGGTTAGGGATGTAGACTCTAAATGATCCCCCTAGTGCAAACATCAACATGGAAATAGGTCCTGATCAATGACACATGTAAAACCCAGCAGAATTGTGTGTTGGCTATAAGAGGGGGTTTAGAGGAGGGGAGAGAAAGAACACGAATCTTGTAATCATGGAAAAATATTCTAAATTAATTAATTAAATAAAAATTTCCAAATTAAAAAAAAGAAAGGGATGGCAAGATAACACATTATTGCACCATGTACAGTTCTCCCAGCTTCTGTTATCTCTACTATCCCTCCTTGGTAAAGTTCTGGGACTCAGGGAACCCAGGGGAATGGGAATTTATGCCAGCACTCTCCCCAAAGCATCTGGTTTCTCCCTTCTGACCTAACCCATGATACATGCAGGAATGCCACTGTTCCTAAGGACTTCTAGTCCTGGGCCATCATGTGGGTTCCAGAGAGGTTTACAAATTGGGACCTATCCCTTGTTCTCTCTCCATACCCCACTCCCTCTTCTCCTTCTGGCTTCAGCTTGGGGACGAGGCATCAAGGGTATAAGAAACTCAGCAGGCCTGCAAGTAAAGGAAATGCTTGGCTCCAACTCTCCCAGGACCTGGCTGGGATGCATGGGGAAAATGGTGATGAGCCATGAGGACAGATTAAGTGGAAGGTGTCATAGGCATCCGTGAGCGTGTACATTCCGGCTCCCCCCACTCATACATCACCCATCTGTGTGTAGTTCTGTTAGCTTGCTCCTTCAGCCTGTGGTGCCAATTTTGGTGGCACCTGGAGAAAAGTCTTATTTACATAGATTCAAATATGACCTCCAACACTTCTCAGCTGTGCGACCCTGGGCAAGTCACTTAACCCCCATTTCCTAGCCCTTATCACTCTTCTGTCTTGAAACCAATACACAGTATTGATTCTAAGACAGAAGGTACGGGTTAAAAAAATTTTTTTTAATTACTCTAGGGGACAGCTAGGGGACAGTCTCTCTCCTACCCATCACTACTACAGCTGTGGCCCCTTCACTTCCCAACTTACTAATAAGGTTGACTCGAAGTCTGTTTGGAGCTTTGTGATCTTTAGTGGGAAATTAAAGAAAAACAGAGACCAGCTTTAGCTTTACATTTCTCTTGTTCAGAGAAGAAGGAAGTACAATTTATTGGAACCAGAGGAAAAGGAGGCTTGGGAACCCAGAGTAGATTTGGAGCAAATAAGGAAAAAAATAAAATGGAGAGTATATAATCCAGCTACGGGACCCTGAATCCCTGCCCACGCTAGGGCTCTGTGTTGAGATT
Organism: Monodelphis domestica; assembly: GCF_027887165.1. Taxonomy (NCBI): domain Eukaryota; kingdom Metazoa; phylum Chordata; class Mammalia; order Didelphimorphia; family Didelphidae; genus Monodelphis; species Monodelphis domestica. The sequence continues at coordinate 106,103,278 of NC_077228.1, forward strand.
GAGCAAAGTCTTAGGAGATGAGCAAGAGGGTTGGTTGGAAGGCGCACCAAGAAGAATGCTCTTAGCTTGGCAGAGGGATCAGCCCTGGCCCCCTGGCATTGTGAGCCAGTTACAGCACTGGCAGGAGTTGTCAAACACCAGACCTTTGGGGCAGGAGTATGTGAATGTCTGCTTGTCCAAGCAGTTGTAGAAGGCGGTATGGTCTTGAGGGTTGACGTAGAGGCCGTTGGCTTTGTCCTTGCAGAAGGTATTTCCTTCTGGAATGGGTGTAGAGGGCTGGGTCGGAATGGGGCTTCCTCTTGCTGATGAGATGCCTGTGGGGACAGGGGAACAATCATCCTCCATGTCTCAGATACTGGGTGCAGATGTGACCTACAGAGAACCACCACTGCTATGCATAAGAACAGCCATAAGGTAAAGCCAGAGAAAGGTAAGGTGCTACAGACACTGAAAGCAAAGCACAAAAAATGAACAATTACAGGCAGTGACTTGGGCTTGTTTTGGGATCCTTAAATTATTTTACTATTGCTGATTTCTCTGACCCACTTCATCTTGTGGAAGAAAATCTTGGTACCCAATATTTTTCGCTAAAAGCCTGTCCAAAAAAAAAATTAAGGGAAAAAGTGGGGTGAGAGTTCAAGGTAACAGAATAGATAGAGCACCAAGCCTGGAGTCAGGAGGACCTGGATTTCAAATGTAGCCTCAGACACTTCCTAGCTGTGTGACCTTGGGCAAGTCACTTAACCCCAATTGCCTAGCCCTTATTGTTGGTCTGCTATGGAATCAGTACTTCATATTGATTCTAAGATAGAAGGTAAGGGTTTTAAAAAACTAAAAAATAAAAATTTGTAAAGACATTTTGTTAATATGTAAGAATTCTTGCTTAGAGATACAGTCAAGTTTCCCTTGATAATGGGAATTCTTTCTGATACAAAGGTCTATTTACATTTCATAGTAATTGAAACAAAAGACAAAATTCCACAGCCAGATAAAACTAGGCACTTTTAGGTTTAGGATTTTTGATCTTGTTCAGTTGTTTCTGGCCCCATTTGGGGTTCTCTTAGCAAAGATAGTGGAATGGTTTGCTTGTTCCTTCTCCAGCTCATTTTACAGATGAGGAAGCAGGCAAACAGTGTTAAGTGATTTGCCCAGGGTCACACAGCTAATAAGTCTCTGAGGTCTTCTCTTGCTCATTTTACAAATGGGGAAATCAAGGCAAACATTATTAAGTGACTTGCCCAGGGTCACACATCAAGTGTCTTCAGCTAGATTTAAACTCAGGAAAATGATTCTTCTGACTCCAGATTCCACACTACCCACTGTGCTACCTAGCTACTTCTGTTTTGGCTTGACCAAAGAGAATAATAGTAATGTTCATGCCAGAGTCACAACCTTGGAGATGATCTTCCTGAAAAGCTAAAGAGGTCCCGCTTTTTGTCAGGTCCAAGGTATATGAAAAAAGGATTACTTTCCTTGATTTAACCCATGTTAAAGTAAGGGACTCTTCATGTGGTTAACATATTTCTTCTATCAAATCACTGGTTTGTTTTCTAAAAGAAATATAGCTCATTTTGATAGGAAATGCAAATAATCTCACCTGTCTGGAGATAGTCTCTGATTCTAGGATATAAAAAGAAGTTAAAAACACTAGACCAAAGTCATTGTTACAATATTAATTCCTACTATTTTTATAACACAACTGAGACTTTAGAGGATGTGCTTCTGAATCTCCACATTTTGGGTAAAGCCTAAACTAAACTCAAACTATGTTCATTAATTTTATGATCTCATTTTCCAATCTACTCCCTTTGTTATTTGGCTATGTCGATTTTGCCTTGACTGTTCCTAACCCCATTTGGGACTTTCTTGACAAAGATACTGGAATGGTTATCCTTTTCATCCTCCAATTCATTATATAGATGAGGAAACGGAGGCAAACAAGGTTAAGCGACTTACTCAGGGTCACAAAGCTAAGTATCTGAAGCCAGATTTGAACACAGGAAGATGAGTCTTCCTGACTCCAGATCCAGTGCATTATCCACTGCCTCACCTAGCTGCCCCATCTGCTCCCCGTGGGCTCTATATAATGAGAAGTAGTATATATTATTCTAGTTGGTTCTTTATAAATATGGAGATCTCTGCTTTTTACTTTAGTAAAGTAAATGCCCCAAAACAAGGAAATGAAGAAAACTGTTCCAGGTACTTTAACAGTATGCCCAAGTGCCATGATAGGGCAGAAACACTGCTTTGAATATGTGACATTATATTGGATGGGAATAGAGAAATCTATGCAATGGATGTAGACAGGAACCCGATCTCCAAAAATATTTAATCCTTTAGTCACTCAATATCCCAAAGTCTATCCAGAAAGCTATCAGGATTGGGGTAGTTGCCTGGGAGCAAAGGTGGTCCAATTTAAGGACAGTTGGAACTTAAAGGAAGTGACCAGTAGATAGTCTTGTTCCTTCAATCATATCTATTAAAAAATGGATGAATATCTTGAACCTACATGATTTTCCAAAATGGTTATAAAATTCATCTGAAGAGGCTTCTTCCTTTTCTTTGTTCCACCCAGCAAAGAGTATCATGTATTATAAATACATTTTCATCTCTAATTTTTGTACAGACTGCAAAGTGGATGATTGGAAAGGCCAGCAAGTTCAACAATCTCTAATTCCTTACCAAATCTCTGCCATTATTTTAAGAGCACTTATTTTGAATGGACTCTCTCAGGGAATTGATTTCCCACACATCATGGAGAACTATTGAATCACACATGCATCTTCCTCGGGTCCTGTAAATCAGGGTTCAGACTCCCAGACAGGCATGGAGAAAAGGCACCATGAATGGCTTTCTACTCACCAGAGAACCATCCGGCGCACTGCACAGCCAAGTCAGAAAGGATTCTTGATTTATCATGTAGACCATCAGGTCAATAATGCCAAGCAAGAACATCAAGTATGACCCATAGTTGGTCATTCAAGAAATCCTAGAGCTCAGAACATGATCTATGCCATTGGAGTCTCTCAGGGTGTTGGACAATCTCATCCAATGATGAGGAAAAAAAGAGTTCTCATGTTTTGTCTACCATTGAAATGCTTCGGTGCTCTTCGATGGAGTTCTTGTCATAAGAATAGCGGCTTATTCTATCTCATGGTCTTTTTCCAGGTCTTGAGGCATAGCTCACACTGAGAATGCAGTATTGGCCTCATCCCAGACAAAATATCTTTCTTACCTCTTCTAGGGTGTAAGGATACCCAAATGCTAATCAGGGCTCTAAGTTATGATCAATCTAATAATTCTTCCCTTAGAGTGAGAGAAGATTGGGAAGCAAAAGGTAGTTAAAGAAAGTGCCATTTTTATAAATGTCAGAGATGTGGGGAAACTGGGGCAGTAGTGCCCTGTTCACAGAACTATGAATTACTACGTCCATTCTGGAGAGCAGTATGGAACCAAGCCCAAAGGGCCATATGAGTATATATACCCTTTGACCCAGCAATATCGCTACTCCGCTACTGGATCTGAGAGAAGGGAAAAGGAACTACTTGTACAGAAATATTTTTAGCAGTTCTTTTTCTAATGGCAAAGAATTGGAAACTGAGGAGGGGTCTATCCATTGGGGAATGGATGAACATGTTATAGCATATGGTTGTAATGGAAATCTATCGAGTCATAAGAAATGATGAACAAGATGAATTTGGAAAAACCTGGAAAGATTTATATGAACTGATGCAAAGTGAAGTGAGCAGAACCACAGTGTGTACAGTAATAGAAATAGTGTAGGATGATCAACAGTGAAGGATGAAAGTATTAGCGAAACAAGGTTCTAAGATAACTCCAAGGGACTCATGATAAAACAAACAAAAAGCCCTTCACTGTCCACAGTCAAAGAAGAAACTGTTAGACTCTGATGTTATATCAAAGCACATTATCCTTTGCTTTATTTCCTTCATGAGTTTTATTGTCTATGTGAAATGTGTCTTCAGTCACATGAGGAATATAGAAATGTGTTTTGCATGAAAGCACTGATATAACCTAATATTAGGCTATTTTCTGCTTTGGGGAAGTGGAGGAGAGAGGGAAGGAGAGAATCTGAATCACAAAATGTCATAAAACAATTGTTAAAAATTATTTCTGCATATAATTTAAAAGAATAAAATTCAATTTTAAAAAAGGATCATAATTACATTCCATTTGATTGTAAAGAAAAAGCTTTTAAAAAATAACTCATAAGGGGCAGCTAGGTGGCTCAATGGCCTGAGAGCCAGGCCTAGAAAGGAGAGGTTCTGGGTTTAAATCTGGCTCCAGATCCTTCCTAGCTGTGTGACTCTGAGAAAATCGTCTAATCCCTATTGCCTAGCCCTTATCTCTCTTCTGCCTTAGAACCAATACATAGTATTGCTTCTAAGATGCAAGGTAAAGGTTTATTTGTTTTTATTCAATTAAATAAGTCTAGGATGACCACATTCAAACAAGAGAAAGAAAGGACTTTCAGAAAAGAAAAGGAAATTGAACTCTAAAAGCTAAAACAACTTGAGGCCATCCACCAGCAAAAGTGTTACTGACCCTCTGGGACTCTTTGGATCCTGGAACCCAAGTAAGTACATAGTAGGGATTCCTGACTCTGAATAATATTCATTGTTGATAATATTGAAGACACCAACAGGGGAAAAGAGCACCAGACATGGAATCAGCTGACAATTCTGTGCAAATCTGACCTTGATACTTACTATCTGTGTGACCCTGGACAAGTCCCTTCAATTTCTCTGGGGCTCAGTTTCCTCCTAAAATAGGCTTACCATTTTACAAGGTTATCCTGAAGAAAGTACTTTGTAAACTATAGAGCAACTCAAACGTGTTAGCTGCTGTGGCTGCTACAAAATACCAAAGGGAACAGTCAAAAAGAAAATGAGAATTTGAAAGAGGAGGTTTTGGGATTTAAATTTCTACTTTACAATTTCTTTCTTTCAAATGAGTATTTTGCAGAGTACTGGTTTATGAACAGTTATGCAGATGCTCAATAAACAAATTTATTATTTAGGAAGGAAACAAACATTCATTAAGCACTGACTATGTGCCAGGCACTTTGCTAAATGTTTTCCAAATATTATCTTGTCACTTTTCTGCCTTGGAACCAATAATACACCAGTATTGATTCTCAGGTGGAAGGTAAGGGTTTAAAAAAATCCTAGAACAGCACTTTCAATCATCCATCATCTTCTTCCGTTTTAGATTCTATCATAAGACAACAACAATGTCAGGACCATTCGGGTAGTCAGCACCAGAATCCTCTATTCTATCTGGATTCCTTTCCAAAAGGCTATGGTTTCCTTACAAAGAACAGCAAGGTCATCGATGGCAATGATTTATATGTACATCAATCCCTACATGTACATGTATCCTAGAATATTCATCTATCATATCCCTTTTTAGAGAACATTCATGGCCAATGAGGCAGAAAGGAGCAGCAGACAAAGGCACTCAGATAGTAAGGGATGTGAGCTGCTCCGAAACTTACATGACATTTCCAGCTATGGCTCTCCCTAGTCCTCCCAGAAAGATGCTCACCAGGACCAGCTATAAGGGATTAATGGATAGTCTTTCTGCCCTAGAGGTGGTCGACCCTACCATGAGTCACTGCCTCTTTGTGTTGGAGCAGCAAATCCTCTTCTTTGGGCAGGGGGGAGGTTCCTAAAACTATTGCCTTGTCTTTTGCTTCAAAAGCCTCCATTGTAGCAAAAATCCTTTTACAGTGGCATCCATGAACTCTGGACTGAAGGCCCTGGCTTTCAGCAACAGTTTAAGGGGCCAATAGTTTTTCAGTAGTTTCTGACCTCTTCCGAGTCTATTTTAGTGATAGGGTAAGTATAAACTGTAATCCAAAACATATATATATATATATGCATATATATATATAAATATAAAATAGTCCTATTATATATATTCTATATACACATATATGTCACTAAGTAATAGATATGCTCTGTTGTTATGTTCAATTCTTTGTGACACCATTTGGGAATTTCTTGGCAAAGATCTTGGAATCATTTGCCATTTCCTTCTCCAGCTCATTTAACAGATGAGGAAACTGAGGCAAACAGGGTTAAATGAATTGCCCAGGGTTACAACTAGTAAGCATCTGAGGCTGGATTTGAACCCATGAAGATGAATTCTGATAGATATACTACTATAACAAAATATACTATATTTATAATGATAGCATTTAGCCATTTGAATGGAATCAAACTATATGTTCACAATAAGAAGGACTCATCATATATACATTCTCTTTGTCTTGATTGGTTTCCCAACGTTATGTGTCAGACAGATGAGGCAGGTATAGTAGCACTGAGCTATCAAAGGAAACTTTAGTTTATTAACCAATTTTGGACTGCACAACACCAGTTCTCTCTTTTGCTTAACTTCATTGTGCCCACAATTACCAGAACAAAGTAAGGAAGTAACACCTTAGGGGCACATGGACTGGTCTTTTAGAAGACCAAGGTCTTCTAGACTCACTAAAAGAATCTGATGAAGAAGTAAATCATTGTTCTGCTTGAGGGAGTTAAAAAGAAAAGGTCCTGCCCTTAACTTTAGAGTCAGCTGTGGTCTCTGATCTTTTTTAAACCCTCTTTACCTCCCATCTTAGAATTAACACTGTATATTGGTTCCAAGGCAGAAGAGCAGCAAGAGCTAAGCAGTGGGGGTTAAGTGACCTGCCCAGGGTCACCCAGCCAGGAAGTGTCTGATTTTAACCCAGGACTGTCTCTAGCCCTAACTTAGTCCACGGAGCCACCCAGCTGCCCCCTCAGACACTCACTAGTTGTGTGATCTGGCCAAGTCACTTATCCCTGTTTACCTCATTTTGCCCATCTGTAAAATACACTGTAGAATGAAATGGCAAACCACTCTTTGCCAAAACTCTAAAAGAAGTCATGAAGAGTTAGACACAACTGAAAAGACTAAACAACATCTTCAAATTTATCATTTAAACACTTTGGATAGAACTTCTAACTTTCCAACAGCTACTGTCCCAATTACCTAAACCAATAGGATTCATACATTTAGATGCTTCCACAACCAATAACCAGGGAGCAAACACTCTGTCTCTTGGGCAAATGTTTCTTCTTCATGATATCTCTAATTCGTAAATCATTCAAATAAGAGTGACATACATCATGCATTAGGTATCAACACTAAATGTTAACAGCAGTTCTGTTTAATATTTTCTTAAATGATGACATAAGAAATGTAAAAATATGGATCTTGGGAACTAGAGTATAAAATATGAAACAAAGCTTATTGTCATCAATTATATGGTGTCATAATAACACCATTCTAGTTGCATGCATCTCCAAATTATTTAAATGGTGGTGGTGGTGGGGAACATTCATGTACCTTCCAATTTTGGAATTCTAGATTGGTTATCTTTGAAAACCAATATAGCACAGTTATCACTTTTAACCTCATAACTACAAAAGCATGATGCTGTTGTCCATCAATTACTTTCAGCAATACAGACCAACCATGCCATGAATAATGATTGTTCCTAAGTAACCCATCAAACTCAATATAAAACCAGATTTTAAATTGCTCGGTTCTAAAGGTTGTTTAACTACTTTTCCAAATCTACAAGGATGTAAACATCTGTGAAATTGTTTGGAAATCATTAGAAGTCTCAATCTAACTCCCTCAGTAGAAATTGTTTCTTCAGAGAAAATCTGTCTTCCCAGACAAGTTTTTAAAATACATATTTCCTCTGGCAAATACCCTTTGTTGCTGGGCTATTCCTTTTCAAGCTGTCCTCTATTTTTTCCATTGCTTCTTCCTGGAACACCACATGAATGTCTTAAGAATTCTGCATGAGCTTTTACCAGTGATAAGATTTATTTTTTCTCCCTTGTGGGTAGAGCATTCCATTTATAACAAGCATTTTTCTAGTCGAAGTTCACAGTTTTTTGTTTGTTTTTCCTAAAGCATTACCTTCCATCTTAGACTCAATACTGTATAGTGGTTCCAAGGCAGAAGGCAGAAGAGCAATAAAGGGCTGGGCAGTGGGGGTTAAGTGACTTGCCCAGGATCACACAGCTAAGAAGGATCTGAGGTCAAATTTGAACCCAGAACCTCCTAATTTTTAGGCCTAGCTCTCAATCCATTGAGCTACCCAGCTGCCCCTGAAGTTCACAGTTTTACAGACTTTGCTTCCTTCCTTCTTTTCTTAATTCCTCCCTCCCTTCCCTCCTCCTTTCCTTCCTTCACTCACTCAACTTTCATTTTTATATAATTCTGGATCTCTCATTCAGAGCCTAATAGCATGTTCTTATCTTGTCTTTATTTTATTTTAAACTCCTCTTTAGTATTGACCCACCTTATAATTTTTTTAATCAGGATTAATTTCTCCTTTAATCTACCTTTTCTTCTATTCTCAATTCTCCCTTGTCTTTTTCCCTCTTGTTTCTTATTGAGTGAAATGTGTTCCCATACTAATTGTGTATGAATGTATTCTTCTCTCACAAATTCAGATGGGAGTGAGGTTCTAGTGTTACCTACTTAACCTACCCTTTCCTCCTTGTTGCATAGTCCTCTGCTTGCAAATCACTTCTATAAAGGGCAATTTTCACTCTCCTTCCACACCCTTCCCTCCATCATAATCCTGTGTAATTACTCTTCCTCTCCTTTTCCACTCTTATTTTAAGATAATTAAAACATAATAAAATCACTCCTAGACCCTGTCTTTTTTAGACCTCCAATGATGTTAAGGTTCTATGGGGAATATACATATCATCTCCCTAAAATGAAATGTAAATAGTTTATCCACAGTTTAAATCCCTATGCGTCTCTTGGCATTTGTGTTTTTTCACTTGAGCGTTTCTATGCAGCTTCAGTCTTGCCATCAGAAATACTTGGAAATATCCTATTTCATTAAAGGTTTGTTTCCCCTTCTTCAGGATTATATTCAGTTTTTCTAGGTAAGTTATTCTTGGTTGTAAGCTTAGATCTTTTGCCTTCTGTAATATAATATTCCAGACTCTGTGCTCCTTCAAAGAAATGGCTGCTAAATCTTGTTTGATACTGACTGTGTTTTCACAGTACAGTACTTGAATTCTTTCCTTCTGACTGCTTGCAGTATTTTCATTTTGACTTGAGAACTTTGGATTTTGTCTAAAATGTTCCTTGATATTTCCATTTTGAGATTTCTTTCAGGATGTGCCTGGAAGATTCTATTTTTAATAGTTTTAGGGGCAGTTTTATGATTTGTTGTAATATGTTGTTTGGGCTCTTATTTTGGTCATGACTTACTTCAAGGTAATACAGTGTTGCTAAATTTTTCTCTTCTTACTTTTCTTTGTTGTTGTTCAGTCAGCTCAGTCATATCTGACTCCTTATGACTTCATTTGGGATTTTGTTAGTACAGATACTGGTTTCCTTTTCCTTTTCCAGCTCATTTTATGGACAAGAAAACAGAGGCAATTGAGATTAAGTGAGTTGCCCAGAGTTATACATCTAGTAAGTATCTGAGACTGAATTTGAACTTAGGTCTTACTCACTCTGGGCTTGGCACTCTATACACTGTGCCACCTACCTGCCCATTTTATGATGGCTATTGTTAGTCTTAAATGATCAGATTCTATGAGCTAAAATGCGGAATTAGACAAGACTGGGCAGCTTCACTCAGAAAACAAAACAAAACAAAACTTCCTAAAAGTCTCAGAAGGTCGTCTTATTTAGTTGGCCATGATTTTTTTTTCAAAGAGCAGTCCAGGACTACATTTGCTTTGATCAGGCTTTGGAATCTATAGCACAGCACCATTTAACGATGATAGAACAATTCAATATTGTGTTTCCTCCCACAAGATGCTACTCTACTGACTGAGCATTTTCACTGGCTGAAGACCATGCCTAGAATCTTCTCCCTCCTCCTGGCTGCCTCCTGGCTTCTCTGGTTTTCTTCAAGTCCCAGCTAACATCTCCTCTTCTACAAGAAGCCTTTTCTCATCCTCCTTAAAGCCAATGTCTTCCCTTGATTTTCTCCCATTTATTCTATATAGAATTGTTTGATCATAGTTGTTTGTACATTGTCTCCCTCATTAAATTATGAGTTCCTTGAGAGCATGGACTGACTTGACTTTTTTGGTAACCCCAAGTGCATAAACCAGTGCCCTGGGCTTAGTACACAGGGAATACTCAGAAAAATGCTTATGGGGACATCTGGGTGGTTCAATGGATAAAGAGCCAAGCCTGGAGTCAGGAGAACCTGGGTTCAAATCTGACCTCAGATACTTCCTAGTTGTGTGATCCTGGGCAAGTCACTTATCCCCAATCACCTAGTCCTTATCTCTCTTTGGCCTTAGAATTCATGCTTAGTACCAATTCTAAGACAGAAGACAAAGATTGCTTTTTTTAAATTTATTTTATTTTATTTTTTAAACCCTTACCTTCCATCTTGGAGTCAATACTGTGTATTGGCTCCAAGGCAGAAGAGTGGTAAGGGCTAGGCAATGGGGGTCAAGTGACTTGCCCAGGGTCACACAGCTGGGAAAATTTATTTTTTATAAGTTGAATTTATATCTTTTTTAACAAAATATTTTTCCATGTTTACATGATTCATTTTTCTCTCCCTCCCCTCTTCTATCCCCCCTTCCAGATCCAAGAAGCATTTCTACTGGGTTATACAAATGTTATCACTTATGCCTATTTCCATATGATCATTTTTGCCATAGAGCAAGAAGATAAAGGTTTTTTAAAAATCTTATGACTGACAAGAACATTTATTAATATACACGAATCCCTTCTTGAAGAGAATCCAGGTACCATTTCCCCTATCTAACTGGAATTTTCTCTGACCTAAGTAATATCTACTTACATTTTATAGTAATCATGAAACAGAAGACAGAATTCTATAAAAAGATAAAGTGATATGCAAAGTTTAGTTTTAGGCCTCTTTGATTTATCAAACAAAATGAGAGTAATGTTAGTGCCTGAGCCTGAGCCTGTCTTCTTGGAAACCAAAGTTCTCTTCTTTTAGTCTGTTCAAAATAAACGAATGAGAGTAGAAATGGAGTAGAAAAACACATGATGGGCCAATGGGGATATGATTGGGAATGTAGACTCTAAATGATCCCCCTAGTGCAAATATTAATAATATAGAAATAGGTCTTGATCAATGACACACGTAAAACCCAGTGAAATTGCTCATTGATTATGGAAAGGAGGAAGAGGGGAGGGAAAGAACATGAATCATGTAACCATGGAAGAATATTCTAAAATAAATAAATTAATTTTTTAAAAAAGAAAATACTATATAAAAGGGGGGTATCCACAGAACTCCCCCCAAAGTAAACAAATGTTGACTTGAATATGCTTTGTATAATAAATGTCTCTGTCAGTCAACAAGCTTTTTTGTCATTGTTGTTGTTCTTTCTTAGTCTTTGATTTAGTCTGTCATAAAGAATACCAAAGGGACATTCCTTCCATCTGGTCAAAGGTTTGGATCTCTACAAGGAGCTGTAACTATTCTGTTTTGATTTGAATTATACATAGACTCAATTCAATTCAATGGAGCTTTTTTAAAAGAAAATTTGACAATTTTCCCAATCAGGGCTAGTTGGAATGGATGAGGTTGGAGAATCAGTCTTTAGACATGGAGATAGAGGAGACAGAGTTCAGGGGAGACCTCGTATACTAGGACCTTTACTCACCTAACTCTCTCTTCAGTGTCTGGATGAGCGGGTATGGACCCTGGTTACAGAAAGTACCCTGGAAATCATCCATGTCAATGGCCCAGACCATGGCTCCACCCAGTCCCTTCTGCTTCAGATATTCAACCTAGAATGAGGAATGAAGGGACAGATATGGGCAGGTGTGTCAGAGGCCCTGTAGGCTTGGGTGGAACCCACCAAAGCCACCATTTCACACATGAAAAGCAGCCTTTCTTTCAGAGCTAAGCCAATTTGTAAGAGTAACTACCTTTATTAGTTGTGTGGTCCAATAAACTTAACCTCTTATCATTTCAGTTTCTTTCCCTCTAAAATAAGAAGATTGAACTAGATCCAGGATTCTAAACATTTTTGGTGTTATGGAGACCTCTGGCAGTCTGGTGAAACTCGTGGACCCCTTTCTAAGACTACAAAACAAAATAGAAATTCAGCTATCAAACTATTTGATACAACAAATTCATGGACCTGCAGTTAAGAAGTCTAGATGGTCTAACTAGACGTCTATGAGGTTTCTTTCAACTCTGACTTCTTAGATTCTGATACTATTTGATAACTGCAGAACTTGAGTTTCTAAGTTCCACCAGGCTCTGGTCATTCCATGGGCTCAAAGATTCATAGAATGTTCCAATTGGAAGAGTATTTATAGCTTTTCTTGATGAGCGCATCGAGTGACTCACAATTTGAGATGCAACTGATTATTAATTTCTTGCTAGTAGAAGTCCCCAAGGGGACTTGGACCCAATTCTTTACTTACTGTATACGAAAACTGCCAGGAATCCACTAGTTGGGGAAATTCTCTTCCTACGTAGCAGCAGCACATGTATTATGGGTAGTGTGTTGTGTTGAGCTAATAGTTTTCTTTTAAGAGCATCAGAAAGACTTCCCCCCCCCCTTCTTAATTTTTGTGAAAAGCCTTACTGTGCAAGCTCTGTCCCACTTCCTCCCACTCAGTCCCTCAGGTCATCTTTAGATAATTGGGAAAAACTGTCCAGCACAAGCCTCCCATACAGATAAAAATTGTTTGTGACTAAGGCTACTGAAGGTGTTGAATGTGGGCCAAGGAAAAGTTTCCAGGAAGACCAATCATGAGTTCAGAAAAACTATTCATGAGCTCAGCTGCCTTTACCTTAAACAATCAGCACTCCCTAAATCTTGGGGGTGGGGGGGTAGGGGTGCCAAGGGAAGTAGGTCAGAGTAGAACATTTACCGATAAGCTGCTGAATCACCAAGCTGAAAGAAGATTCCCAGCTACTGGCCCTCCATAGATGGGTGAGCTGATCATATAGGAATAGTCCTCAGATGGCCTTGGGTAACACTGGATGCAGTCACATTCCAGGCCTCTACATTGTCATCCTGGAGCCTCTTTTAGTATTTATAAATTTCGCTTGGATATATAAGCGATTAATTGGGCTGTGCTTTCACTTTGATTGCTTGGTGGTAAGGCTGCCACATGAGCATCCACTTAGAGAGCATTTGCTGATAAGTGGAGGGAAATGACTAGGAGAGACCAGTGACCACTCCAGCCTTCAAAACTGGTCCATCAACCCAAGGCAAAGGAACCTCATAGATAATTTATTCCAACCAACTCATTTTGTAGAAAAAGAAATTATAACACTCCCCTCATTGCTGCTATAAATATATTTTACAGGGGAGCGGCTTTGTGTAGCTATTATTATGGGACAAGATTAACCTACAGTGGTTGATGGTTGTCCCAAAGGATAAATATAGAAAGCTTAAAACCCTTTACTCAACTCCAGCTCCTAGCAGCTGCTTCCTCCAGAATATGCAGTTTGAGAAAGTTTGTAAATCATAACTATGCTCTCTGGAATAGACTGTGAAATTACAGGATTTTTTCAAACTATTAAATAGAAGAATAAGCAAAGAGTTATAATTAGTGGTAGATCAGTAATATTTCCAAATTATTTGATGATTGGCATTTATGTGTATTGTGATTTTTAAATTTCCTCCATCTTGCTTGGTCTAGCACCCAGGAATGTGCACACCCACACTACACGGGCGTATGCTAGCTAATGACAAATCAGAAACAACTAACTGCCCCCCGGGCTGTCCTAAGCCAAGCTTAAGCCACCATTGGCACATGTGAAACACAGGAAGTGAGGTAGAGAACAGCCTCTGGAGTTCTTGTCACTTTCTGTGGGGAGGGTGTGACGCCAGTTCTATCCTTGAGCTCGAGCTTAGAGGAGCCCCTCAGACAGCTTCTCTTCAGATCGGTCATGTGAGTGATAAGGACTAACTCCCTTCTCTGCCTTGGCTCAGCCTGAGCCAGAGCGGTTTTTGAGTTAACCTCCTTTTCCTTCTCTCCCTCTTTCTCTCTCCCTCTAATAATTTCTTTCCTGTTGTAATTAAATCACCATAAAACTCCATTCTGACTTGAGTGTTTCATTTTAGGATTTTATAAGTAAAATCCTGGGCAACCTATAATTATTATACTCAGTCTCAACCATAATTTTAACCATAACAGTAGAAAATCCTATAGGATACTCACCTTGGTTTTGAAGCTCTTCTCATTATCAAAGCCCACCCACTGGTTGCCTTGGAAGGCATAAGGCACCTTTTGCTCTTCTATCATGCGCAAAGTAGCATCCTTCAAGGTGCACACCTGGAGGAATCAGTGACAGGCAGGGATGGGGATAGGTAGTTAAGAGAACATGAAGTTGGAATTCTTTTTCTCACTCCCCCCTCCAAGTGTCAAGCTAATTCCAGGTATTCATGGTGGTGATGTCTAGAATGGCAAATTCCCAGTTTGGATCATCCTGAAGAACCTAGGAGAATTCTTGAGTTGCACAGAAAATTCTAAATGGAATGGAACTGGGACAATCCAGAACCCTGAATGGAAGTAAAAACCTTTTCTGGCTTCCACTGGAAACAGGTTTTAAGCTCAGAATGAAGCAATAGGGTATAAAGACAAGAATGGGTACTGTTTGCCTAGTGTTCAATATGCTGGCACCCTCAGGATCGTGGAGTGAGGAGTCTCTTCCATATCTCAAGACTCCATTCCTACTCTCAACCCAACCCTACTCCAACCTTTAGAGAGCAGCTTAACCTACCTCATAGAAAGCCAACAGACCTCCCTCTTTTGTGAAGGGGCCAGGAGTTCCAGCTGCAGAAGCTGGGGCTCCTACCCCTGTGTCAGAAGGAGAGGAAAGAGTAAAACTCCGACCGTAGGTGGGCATGCCCAAGATCAATTTGTTTGCTGGGGCCCCCTTCTCCAGCCAATAGTTCACAGCAAAATCCTAGGAGGAAAATAAATAGGTAGTTAGAATGTGGAAAGAGGAGAAGCAAGGAGCCCCTTAAACCAAGCTTTTTTGGATTCCCATGAGGCTGAGATTTTATTTAAGGCATCAGTGCTAATGAAGCAGTTTTTAGACAGTGCTTTAAAGTCTCATCCTAGCCTCTATTAAATGCCCTTATCTGTTTGAACTCTTTCTTTGAAACCAGCTTGGCATAGTGGAAAGAATTCTGGGTTGGGAGTCTGATGAAAGATTTGAAATTCATGGAGGTATGATGGCATAGTAAGTAGAATCATGACCTTCACATCAGCATGACTTGGGTTCAAATTCTACCTCATATACTTATTAACTACATGACCTTGTGCTGGTCATTTAACTCTCTAAGATTTCTCTTCTGTCAGATGAGGGAGTTGGACTCTGACTTCTACAGTCTCTTCTGATTCTCAATCCATGATGCTTATTCTATTATTTCCTGCCAGTATGACCTTGGAGAGGTCACCTCAACTCACCACCTCCATTTTTTCATCTGTTAAATAAATAAGAAATGACCTAAATCTTAATGTCACTCCAGCTGGAACCCTCCCTTCTTCAGTGGCTTCATTGCTTCCTGGCATCTTTAACATGTAAACTCTTTGCATAAGATGCTCATGTCCTCTATCTAGCTAAGGTCCTCTCCTCCACATAAACTTAGCTCAAAGCTTACCTCCTTTAGGAAGCTTTTCTAAGCTAATGCTATTATTGGAAACAGGTACTCTATTGCACTAAGTACCTGTAAAGATTAAAATTAATATTTAATAGTCCAAGAATTATTTTAATACTGTTTATTAAAATCCACTTAGAGCTAAGAGCAATGAAAAAAACTCCAGTACCAGTGTAGTGAGTGGGATTTCGTTTTATTTGTTGGGACTTTGGCTGATGTCAAGGGAATGTTTTTTCTCTCTCCATCAGACTGAAAGAGCAGGGGCAAGGCTTGGGGTGAGCAGAGACTACCAGACCTCCCTCTGAGCATCTCCCCAGAGCTCCTCGTGGGGCTCCAGAAAGGACTGGAGCAATGAAGGAAAGGCTTAGAGGAATGGACAATATATTCGAGAAGGGACTGGCTTTTTTTATGTCAAAGACTACTAACCCAGAAAGGAGGGGAAAAAACCAAGTGAAGTCACAAACAAGTCAAAACAAGTCATTTTCATGGGTGTTTTTAAAGATAGAGAAACAAGGGCTTCTAAGATTAAGGGATCATTTAAGCATCCGTGGCACGAGTTAGTTTTCACTCTGCTTAAACCGTGAGAGGACTGAAAGTCCCCCTCTCTGCCACTGAGTGGCGTCACAAAAGATGCCACAAACCCCACTGAAGGCGTCATTACCAGAAGCCCGATCCCCAGCCGGGCTGGCTTTGGTCCCCTTCAATGATCCCAGGGGATGCCTCGGGCGCTGCTCACTTACAATATTGGCTTCAGCTGCTCCTCCTTTCTCCGCCTGCCTCCTGTACAAAGGGCTGTTGTGACCGGTAGTCCTTTCCCAGGTGCCATGAAAGTCGTAGGTCATGAGGTTGATGAAATCTAGAAACCTGCAGGGGTCGTAGAAGGAGGGAGGTAAACGATTCAAGCCTTACAACTAAGAAAGCCAAGGTCTAATGGGCATCAGGGATGGCTGCCGTACCTGTAAACCTCTGGCGGAATAGCTGAGGAGGGGGCTATCTTTTCTGGGGGGATAAAGGGGATAAAATATCCTCTAAGGTTCACAAAAGCGGATGAGTATGGTTGCCCTTCTCCTCTCTCTCCATGGGACAGTCCTGCTTCAAGGCTTCTATTCCCCATGCAACAGAGAACACGCTAAGGATTCCTCTCCACCCAATGGGTCCTAGACTCACTGGGAGATTTTCGGGACCTCATAGCCACGATCCACATTGTTTCGACCAGCAGGGACCGCTGCACTCAGGAGGAGCCGATTCTTCCCTGACTTCTGACTCTCCTGGAGGAAGGCGTCACGCAGATTCTAGGGAGGAAATGTGGGGTTACACCACAAGACTTCGCATAATGTTCGCCTTCCCTCCCTTCTTGGGGGAATTGGAGGTCTGCTCAAGAGCAGGAACCTGTTAGCCATTATTCTCCCTTTCCAAAGATTCGTACTTTGATTTTTCCCTCCACTGAACTTGTGATTTCATTGCTGCTGGGAACACAATCAAAGAAACAGCTTTCTACCCATGAGGAACAACGTCTGATATGCAAATTATAGCTTTCTAGAATTGCTGCTGGCACTCAGAAGTTAAATGATGGTTCTGTCACCTCCAGTTTCTAATATAAAATGCTCTGTTTGGCATTCAAAGCTTTTTATAACTTGTTCTCTTTCTTTATTTCCAATATTCTTACACCTGGTTCCACCCCACCACCCCACGTAGTCTGGGATCAGGTAAAAATGAACGTTGGTCTCCTGGCTGTTCCTTGAATAAAATAGGCTCCATCTCCTGCCTGAGTATTTTCACTGGCTATTCCCCACTCCTGAAACTCTTCCTTTTCATCCCCACTTCCTGGATTGCCTGGCTTCCTGCAAGTCCCAGAAAAAATCCTGCCTTTCATAAGATGTCTTTCCCAACCTCCTTAATTCGAATGCCTTCTCTCTGTTCATTATTTCCAATTTATCCTATATGTAGAGTGTATGTTCATAGCATTTCCATGTTGTCTCACCCATTCAAATGTGAATTCTTCAATAATGGGTACTGTCTTTTACCATTATCTGGCACATAGTAGATGCTTAATAAATATTGACTGACTTATAAACTGAATGTCTCTCCAGAGTCATATATACAGATAAATGTACATATATACATTTATATAGATATTATGTCAGAAGCAGAACTTGATGCCTCATAGTTATGTGACCCTGGTCAAGTCACTTAATCTCATTTGCTCAGCCCTTGCCCTTCTGTCTTAGTGTTGTTACTATGACAGAAATTAAAGGGAAAGAAAGAAAGAAAGAAAGAAAGAAAGAAAGAAAGAAAGAAAGAAAGAAAGAAAGAAAGAAAGAAAGAAAGAAAGAAAGAAAGAAAGAAAGAAAGAAAGAAAGAAAGAAAGAAAGAAAGAAAGAAAGAAAGAAAGAAAGAAAGAAAGAAAGAAAGAAAGAAAGAAAGAAAGAAAGAAAGAAAGAAAGAAAGAAAGAAAAGAAACAGCAGCAGAGCTGGAACACAGTTTCCTGACTGTATTCACCACATTTTTTTTTCTCTCTCTCTCTCCTTCCTTCCTTCCTTCCTTCCTTCCTTCCTTCCTTCCCTCCCTCCCTCCCTCCATCCCTTCTTCCCTCCCTCCCTTCTTCCCTCCCTCCCTCCTTCCTTCCCTCCTCCCTTCCTTCCTTCCTTCCTTCCTTCCTTCCTTCCTTCCTTCCTTCCTTCCTTCCTTCCTTCCTTCCTTCCCTCCCTCCCTCCCTTCTTCCCTCCCTCCCTTCTTCCCTCCTTCCTTCCCTCCTTCCTTCCTTCCTTCCTTCCTCCCTCCCTCCCTTCTTCCCTCCCTCCCTTCTTCCCTCCTTCCTTCCCTCCTTCCTTCCTTCCTTCCTTCCTTCCTTCCTTCCTTCCTTCCTTCCTTCCTTCCTTCCTTTCCTCCCTCCTTCCTTCCTTCCTTCTTTCCTTCCTTCCTCCCTCCCTCCCTCCCTCCCTCCCTCCTTCCTTCCTTCCTTCCTTCCTTCCTTCCTTCCTTCCTTCCTTCCCTCCTCCCTTCCTTCCTTCCTTCTTTCCTTCCTTCCTTCCTTCCTTCCTTCCTTCCTTCCTTCCTTCCTTCCTTCCTTCCTTCCTTCCTTCCTTCCTTCCTTCCCTCCCTCCCTCCTTCCTTCCCTCCTTCCTTCCCTCCTTCCTTCCTTCCTTCCTTCCTTCCTTCCTTCCTTCCTTCCTTCCTTCCTTCCTTCCTTCCTTCCTTCCTTCCTTCCTTCCTTCCTTCCTTCCTTCCTTCCTTCCTTCCTTCCTTCCTTCCTTCCTTCCTCCCTTCCTCCCTTCCTTCCTCTCAAACCCTTACTTTCTAGGGGCAGTTGGGTGGATCAGTGGATAGAGAGCCAGACCTAGAGAAAGCAGTCTTGGGTTCAAATCTGACCTCAGATACTTCCTAGCTATGCAACCCTGGACAAGTTGCTTAGCCCTAACTGTTCTTTTGCCTTGGAACCAATTCTCAGCATTAACTCTAAGACAGAAAGTATTGATTTGTTTTTTTTTAACTTCTACCTTTTGTCTTAAGGCCAATACTAGTTCTAGGCAGAAGAGCAGTAAAGGTTAAGCAATGGAAATTAAGTGACTTGCCCAAGGTCACATAGCTAGGAAGTGTCTGAGGCCAGGGCCTCCCATTTGCAAACCTAGCTCTCTACCCACTGAACCACTGAGGTGTTTTTTTTTTTTAATAGTTACGTGTCTGAAAATAGGATTTGGCCTACAAATGGGAAACATGGTAAAGTTTAGCACTGACAGGGCAGCTTAGAGCCTGGAGCATGAATCTGGGGCTTTAGCGAGGCCACTGGCATTGTACCAGTTTCTGATCCACTTGGGGGGTCCTTCATGACAGCTGTACCAAAGCAGCACCACCTCTATCTCATTTTTCCACAGGAGGTAGAAGGTCAGATGTCCCTTGCTCTTCTGCTCCACCCCCACCCCACTTTGTACCTCTAGCAGAGCTGTGAATCGTTCTTTGTCTATAGCAGGACTATCCCGGCTGCCTGGGTACTCCCAGTCAAGGTCAAGGCCATCAAAATCATGTTGACGAAGGAAGCTGATAGCTGACTGGATAAAAATCTGGCGGGTGTCAGGTCTGGCCACCATGTCTGTGAACCTGTGAAGAACCCCAGAGAGAGGGAAAGGGAATGAGTGTGGATGCTCTGCATTGCTACTAATTGTGTGACCAAAGGCAAGTCATTTAATCTCCCTAGGTGTCAGTTTCCTCCTCTGTAAAATGAGGGGGTTGGACTAAATGGCCTCTGGGAGTCCTTCCCACCCTAGATCAGGCATCTAATGCCAGGATTAAAGGACATGAAGCAGGAAAGGATTTTTAAAATCACCTAGTTAAACTCCCCCATGTTTCTAAAGAGGAAACTGATGCTGGAGGAAAAGATGAGGAAGGATTTGCCCAAAGTCAGACAGGCTATAAATGATGGAGCTTAGATTTGAATCCTCTCTCCTGAAGCCAGGGAGTGGGACCATTCAAATTTTAGGGCAGGTTCCTATGAGATAGTGGTACCCTCTCCTTGACTGGAATTGTCTTGGGGAAGAAAGAAACTAATTTGCCAAACTCTCTCTGTCTCTGTCTGTCTGTCTGTCTGTCTGTCTCTCCCCCATTTCTCTGTCTCCCTCCCCCTTCTGTCTCTGTCTCTCTCTCTGTCTCTCTGTCTCTCTCTCATTCTCCCTCCCTCCTTCTCTGTCTCTGCCTTTTCTGTCTCTCTCTCCCTTTCTGCCTGTCTCTGTCTCTCTCCCTCCATCCCTCCCTCTTTCCCATGTTCCCTCTTTCCCTTTCTCTGTCTTTTCTCTATCCCCCCCTTGGCTCTCTGTCTCTCTCTGCCTTTCTCTCTCTCTGTCTCTCTCATTCTTCCCCTCTCCCTCCCTCCCTCTCTCATTCCCCCATTCTCTCCCACACACGCAATCTCCCCACTTTGCTAACATCACGTGGAACTTCCCGAGTCTCCAAAGTCCTGTCTTCTAAATAATCCCTCCAGACCTGGGCATTTAGTCAGAAAAGCTGTCCTTTCCTTAAAGGGAGCTGACTGCCACCTCCTGGCATAGAAAATGTAAAAAGGAAAGCAAGTTCTAAGATGAAGAGGGGATTGGTACACAGACTTAAACCTGGAAGGAATGCTAAGAGCCTTTGAATCCAGCCCTCTTCTTTTACAGATGAGGAAGCTAGGGCCACCTATGTCCTCAGACCCCAGAAGGTTAGGTTTGGGAGAGCTCAGCAGGATCTAGGGTTCCATTTCTCTGATACATTTCTAGTACTGCAGTCCCTAAATGTGTCTCTACCTCTAGGCTCCTAGATTACTTTGAAAATTCCTTCAGTTCCATTGTCTCTAAATAGTCGAGAAACTCAGTACAAAATGCTAATTTGGAGTCAAAAGACCCTTTCTTCATTTTGGTCTTGGTGGCATCAATTATGATCTACCCACATAGCCTTGGCCAGGCTATTTTATCTTGGCTCAGTTTCCTTGCCTTGGAAATTATAATAATACTAGCTGTCTTGCCTGCTTCTTGGGGCTGCAATTAGGATCAGATGAAATAACAGAAGTCAAAGCCCTCAGGAGGGACTGTTCGTGCCCTACTCCCATCTTACTGAAGGTGGAACTGGAGCCCACATGGAGAACAGAAGCTGGTTTTGCCCTGCTGCTCTGCTTAAGGCTTTTTTTTTTAATAGAATTAACTTACAAGTGTTTCAGATAGAAGGCATCATCCAAAAAGGAGATATGGGTGTATATAAATGATGTCTGACATATTTCCATTTCTCAGTTCATTCTCTGGAGGTGACATTCACAAGCTATTTATCAAGTATTAAATCCGGAGCCGTATGCAGTGTTCTCTGGGTTCTGCTCATTTCACTGTTCGTTATCCCATGCTGCTCTTTCCACATTTTAAATATGAGTCCATTCATTGTTTCTTGTGGAGCAGTAGTATTCCTTCACAATTATCTGCACCACAGCTTGTTCAGCCATTCCCCCATGGATTGACATCCCCTCAATTTCCAGTTCTTTGTCACCACAAAGGCAGCTGCTATAAATATTTTAGAACATAGAAGTTCTTTCCCTTTCCCCCCGATATCCTTGGGAAAGAGCCACCAATGGTATTGTTGGGTCTAAGGGTATATGCAGTATTAGAACATTCTGGGCATAATTCCAAATTGCTCTCCAAAATAGTTGGATCACTTCACAGCTCCACCAACAGTGTATGAATGTCTCTGCCCTTCCACATCCCCTCCAGCATTTGTCATTTTAGTCAATCTGATGGGTGTGAGATGATATCTCTGAATTGGGTTGGTTTGCATTTCTCTAACCACTAGCGATTTAGAGAATGTTTTCACATCCCTCTATATGGCTTTGATTTCTTGCCCAAGTCTTCTTAAGCCAGTTATAAGGTTAGATTCTTTGCCTCTTTGCAATTAGATAAACATCGCTATAACTTTCCCAATACTTTCTTTTTGTTTTAAATCCTTATCTTCCATCTTCCAATCAAGAATGGTAAGGGCTAGGCAATGGGGGTTAAGTGACTTGCCCAAGATCATATAGCTAGGAAGTATCTGAGGTCACATTTGAACCCAGGATCTCTCATCTCTTGGCCTGGCTTTCTGGGTACTGAGCCACTTAACTGCCTCCTTCCCTTTACTTTCTATACTGTCCACAATGCTTTCTCTTTCTCTTAACCTCCCACCAGTTCTCTAAGAGGGGCATCTAAGAGTTCAGAATAGATAGGCATCATCCACAAAGGTTTTTTTTTAATAGAGAAGAGAAGAGAAGAGAATAATAGAAGCCCTTTACCTTCCCTTCTATCCCAGTTCAATAGAACCTTTACTTTTTGCCTGAACCCTTTAGATCAGGATCTCCACCCAACTCATCCCACCAGTGAATCATGCTACACATCCCGACTCACTTCTTAGTGCCAAAATTCCAGCCTCCAATGGCCAGCAGGATTTTCAGTTTGGGATTCCTGAAAAAAGACAAAAGAGTAATTAAGATGATTAGAAATTAACATTTCTAAAATGTGTGGGTCTAAAGACCCCCTTATACTCTTAAGAACTATTGAGGACCCCAAAGTTGTTTATTTGAGCTTTACTGATCAATATTATATTAGAAATGAAATCTGGTACATTTTAATTTTATTTTTTATTTAAACTGTTACATTAATTTTTTTTCATTTTATCATGACCATAATTGTTCCATTATGAGTATTTAATAAATACATATATATATTTCATGAAAAATAATCATGTTTTCCATAACAAAAAATAGGGAGGATTATAATGTTTTACATATTTTTGGAAGTCTCTTTGATGTCTGGCTTAATAGAAAGCAGCTGGACTTTCCTATTGGCTTTTGCACTTAGCTTGTTGCAATATGTTGTTTCAGTTGAAATATAATAAAAAAAAAACCCTAGCCTCACAGCAAAATATGTTTGGAAAAAAGGAGTAATATTTTAATAGGCAAATTTTATCTTAGTATTATTTTGAAAAAGTTTTGAACTCCTGGGCTACTGAAAAGGGTTTCAGGAGTCCACAAACCATATTTTGAGAAATACTAGATTAGGACAAGCCCAAAGGCTCCCACCATTAGTGCCAGAATGTCTTCTATTTATCAAAAAGCAAGAGATTAATTATATAATTCACAATTTGCCTTTCTATGATAGAAAGTGAAGAAAATCCATCAATCCTCTATTTTCTTTTTCTGCCCCACCCCCCATCTCCCAGTATTACAATTAGAGCTTTATATACAACATACAGAAGCAAAGGATGAGGAGGCAGCTGGGTGGCTCAGTGGATTGGGAGCCAGGCCTAGAGACGGGAGGTTCTGGATTCAAATCTGTATTCAGACACTTCCCAGCTGGGTGACCCTGGGCAAGTCACTTAACCCCCATTGCCTAGCCCTTACCACTCTTCTGCCTTGGAACCAATACACTGTATTGATTCTAAGATGGAAGGTAAGGGTTTAAAAAAAAAAAGGATGAAATATAGTCTCAGCCTTCAGGGAGCTTCTAGACTCACCAAGGAACCTCCACCTTTGAGGCATAGACAAATGATATCCTTAAGTCCTGAAAAAACTGGCAAGTGTGATTGCAAAATCTCTGTCTGATTTTTGAAAGCTCATGGAGGAAGACAAATACCATAGGACTAGAGAAGGTAAAATGTGGTTTCAATCTTTGTTTTTAAAGGAAGAAAGCAGACTGTGGCCCAATGAACTTAACTCTGCTTTCTGTGGAAGTTCTAGAATGGATCTTGATAAAGAGTTAGTAAACATTTAGAAAAGGAAGGTTTTGTATATGCATGTATTTTTTCTGATATGCATCAGTGCATATAAGTCTTCTCGGGTTTTTCTGAAACCATCCTACTCATCATTTCTTGCAGTACAACATATTCTAACACAATCATAAACCACAACTTATTCAACTATTCCCCAGTTGATGGGCAGCCATGAGAAAAAGAATGAACAAAAATAGGTAACACCACTAATCTTATTACCTAATCTTATTCTCTTTAATTTTTTAAACCTTTCTTTTCCATCTTGTAATCAATACTTTGTATTGGTTCCAAGGCAGAAGAACAGTAAGGGCTAGGAAATGGGGGTTAAGTGACTTGCCCAGGGTCACACAGCTAGGAAGTGTCTGAGACCAGATTTGAACCCAGGACCTCTTGACTCTAAACTTGACTTACAATCCACTGAGCCACCTAGCTGCCCCCTTCTTTTTTAAAAATAGAGTTAATTAAGTAAATAGCAGATAAGAGGAATTCTGTGAATATTATCAAGGAAGGTAAATTGCTCAGTGCTGCTCAACTGAATCAGCTTTAATTGCTTCTTGCGTTATTTTCAAGTGTTTGGAAAGCCCTTTGGTACTCCCTACCTAGGCATCAAAATCACAAATTTAATAAAGATGAAGGTAAAATATGACAGGAAAGGAAGAATGACAAATACTGGAGATGTGGAAAAATAGGGACACATACACACTGTTGGTGCAGTTGCAAATCTATCTAACCATTCTGGAGAACAATTCAGAACTATGATGAAAGGTCTAAAAATCTGTACCTATCCTCTGACCCAGAAATACCACTACTTGGTTTGTATCCCAAAAAGATAAAAGAAAAAAGAAAAGGACCCATACGTACAAAAATATTTATAACAGCTCTTTTTGTGGTGGCAAAGAATTGGAAGTTGAGGGGCTTCCCATCAACTGGAGAATTGTTGAAGAAGTTGTGATTTATGATTGTGAGGGAATATATTGTATTGCAAGAAATGATGAGTAGCATCCACTACGAGTTTTTAAAATCACTTATGTATCATATATGTAATGTGTGTATATATCTGTGTTTTCATATATGTACATGTGTGCTTATAAAAAAAGAAATGATGAGTAGGATGATTTCAGAAAAACCTGAGAAGACTTAAATATACTGATGCAAAGTGAAATGAGCAGAAACAGGAGAACATTATACACAGTATAAGTAAGACTATAGTAATAATCAACTCTGATTGAAAGACTTAGCTAATCTGATGAATGCAATGATCAATGACAATTCTAAAAGACTCATGAAAAATGTTTTCCACTTTCAGAAAGAGAAGTAACAGACTCTGAGAGCAACTCTTTTACCTTTATTTTTGTTGCTTTTCTCTTTTTTTTTTGCAACATAGTAATATGATTTTGTGTGTATAATGATTGTATCGCTTGCCTTCTCAGTAAGTAGAGCAGAATTTGAGGGAGAAAGAAAGAACTCTAAGAAAATGAATGTTAAAAAATTTTAAGCAATTAAAAAAATAAAGATGAAGGTAATGAGAGGAGTAACACCCACAAACGGACAATTTGCCTGGGGCTAAAGCCTCTGAACACCAGACAGAGATAAGAAAAGCTAGACCTCCTCACTCAGATAGAGATGGAAAACAGCGCAGAAAAGCCTCAATACTCCAAGAAAAACAAGAAGAAGGGGGCAACTTTGGACACATTTTATGGAGCAAAAATACAGAGGAAACACAAGCAAATGCTCCACAACCTTCCAAAGGAAACGGAAACTCTCCACAAACCCATGAAGAATTTGAATTGGAAATGATCGAAAAGATGGAAACCTTCTGGGAGGAAAAGTGGGAAATAATGCAAAAGAAATTCACACATCTACAAAACCAGTTTGACCAAACTGAAAAGGAAAACCAGGCTTTAAAAGTCAGAATCAGCCAACTGGAAGAAAACGAGCAAGAATTAATAAAGCAAAGCCAAAATACCAAGAAATTAGAAGAGAACATAAAATATCTCATCGACAAGGTCATAGACTTGGAAAATAGAGGGAGAAGAGACAATTTAAGAATAATTGGACTACCAGAAAAGACAGAAATAAACAGTAAACTCAACATCGTAATACAAGAGATAATCAAAGAAAATTGCCCAGAGATTCTAGAACAAGGGGGCAATACAGCCACTGAAAGAGCTCACAGAACACCCTCTACACTAAATCCCCAAAAGACAACTCCCAGGAATGTAATTGCCAAATTCCAAAGCTTTCAAGCAAAAGAAAAAATCTCACAAGAAGCCAGAAAAAGACAATTTAGATATAAAGGAATGCCAATCAGGGTCACACAAGACCTTGCAAGTTCCACTCTGAATGACCGTAAGGCATGGAACATGATTTTCAGAAAGGCAAGAGAGCTGGGCCTTCAACCAAGAATCAGCTACCCATCAAAACTGACTATATACTTCCAAGGGAAAGTATGGGCATTCAACAAAATAGAAGATTTCCAAGTTTTTGCAAAGAAAAGACCAGAGCTCTGTGGAAAGTTCGATATCAAAAAACAAAGAGCATGGAATACCTGAAAAGGTAAATATGAAGGAAAGGGAAAAGGAGAAAAATGTTATCTTTTTTTTTATTCAAAATCTCTTCTATAAGGACTATATTTATATCAATCTATGTATATTAATATGTGGGGAAAATGTAATTTGTAAATAGGGGGAAAAGAAAGACCAAATAGAATAATCTTTCTCACACAAAGATTCACACGGGAAGGGGAGGGGAAGAAAACTCCTATAAGAAGGAGAGGAAGAGAGTTTTTACTTAAACCTTACTCTCAGGGAAATCAACTCTGAGAGGGAAGAACATCCAGATCCATTGGGATCTTGAATTCTATCTTACCCAACAAGGGTAGGGAGAAGGGAAAACCAAGGGGGTTGGGGGGGAGAGAACATAAAAAAGGGAGGGAAGAAGAGGGGGGTGGGGGAGGGAACAAAAAGGAGGGGCTAGAAAGGGAAATATATCAAGGGAGGGGACAAGGGGGACTGATTTAAAAATAAATCACTGGATTAAAAACTTAGAGTTGAAGAAGAAAGGTTAGAATTAGGGAAGGATATCAAAATGTCAGGGAGTCCACAAGTGACAATCATAACTTTGAACGTGAATGGGATGAACTCACCCATAAAAGGTAGACGAATAGCAGAATGGATTAGAATCCAAAACCCTACCATATGTTGTCTCCAAGAAACACACATGAGGCGGGTTGACACCCAAAAGGTCAGAATTAAAGAATGGAGTAAGACCTTCTGGGCCTCAACTGACAGAAAGAAGGCAGGAGTTGCAATCATGATATCTGATAAAGCCAAAGCAAAAATAGACCTGATTAAAAGGGATAGGGAAGGTAATTACATTCTGTTAAAAGGGACTTTAGATAATGAGGAAATATCACTAATCAACATAAATGCACCAAATAATATAGCACCCAAATTTCTAATGGAGAAACTAGGAGAATTGAAGGAAGAAATAGACAGTAAAAGCATATTAGTGGGAGACTTGAACCAACCATTATCAAATTTAGATAAATCAAATCAAAAAATAAATAAGAAAGAGGTAAAAGAAGTGAATGAAATCTTAGAAAAATTAGAATTAATAGACATATGGAGAAAAATAAATAGGGACAAAAAGGAATACACCTTCTTCTCAGCACCACATGGCACATTCACAAAGATTGACCATACACTAGGTCACAGAAACATGGCATACAAATGCAGAAAAGCAGAAATAATAAATGCAGCCTTTTCAGATCACAAGGCAATAAAAATAACGATCAGTAATGGTATGTGGAAAACCAAATCAAAAACTAATTGGAAATTAAACAATATGATACTCCAAAATCATTTAGTTAGAGAAGAAATCATAGAAACAATTAATAATTTCATCGAGGAAAATGACAACGGCAAGACATCCTTTCAAACCTTTTGGGATGCAGTCAAAGCAGTAATCAGAGGTAAATTCATATCCCTGAGTGCATATATGAACAAACTAGGGAGAGCAGAGATCAATCAATTGGAAATGCAAATAAAAAAACTCGAAAGCAATCAAATTAAAAACCCCCAGCAGAAAACCAAACTAGAAATCCTAAAAATTAAGGGAGAAATTAATAAAATCGAAAGTTATAGAACTATTGATTTAATAAATAAGACAAGAAGCTGGTACTTTGAAAAAACAAACAAAATAGATAAAGTACTGGTCAATCTAATTTAAAAAAGGAAAGAAGAAAAGAAAATTAACAGCATCAAAGATGAAAAGGGGGACAGCACCTCCGATGAAGAGGAAATTAAGGCAATCATTAAAAATTACTTTGCCCAATTATATGGCAATAAATACACCAATTTAGGTGATATGGATGAATATATACAAAAATACAAACTGCCTAGACTAACAGAAGAAGAAATAGAATTCTTAAATAATCCCATATCAGAAAATGAAATCCAACAGGCCATCAAAGAACTCCCTAAGAAAAAATCCCCAGGACCTGACGGATTCACCAGTGAATTCTATCAAACATTCAGAGAACAGTTAATCCCAATACTATACAAACTATTTGACATAATAAGCAAAGAGGGAGTTCTACCAAACTCCTTTTATGACACAAACATGGTACTGATTCCAAAGCCAGGCAGGTCAAAAACAGAGAAAAAAAATTATAGACCAATCTCCCTAATGAATATAGATGCAAAAATCTTAAACAGGATACTAGCAAAAAGACTCCAGCAAGTGATCACAGGAGTTATTCACTATGACCAGGTAGGATTTATACCAAGAATGCAGGGCTGGTTCAATATTAGGAAAACCATCCACATAATTGACCACATCAACAAGCAAACCAACAAGAACCACGTGATTATCTCAATAGACGCAGAAAAAGCCTTTGATAAAATACAACGTCCATTCCTATTAAAAACACTAGAAAGCATAGAAATAGAAGGATTGTTCCTAAAAATAATAAACAGTATATATCTAAAACCATCAGCTAGTATCATCTGCAATAGGGATAAACTAGATGTATTCCCAATAAGATCAGGAGTGAAACAAGGATGCCCATTATCACCTCTTCTATTTGACATTGTACTAGAAACACTAGCAGTAGCAATTAGAGTAGAAAAAGAAATTGAAGGCATCAAAATAGGCAAGAAGGAGACCAAGTTATTGCTCTTTGCAGATGACATGATGGTCTACTTAAAAAATCCTAGAGATTCAACCAAAAAGCTAATTGAAATAATCAACAACTTTAGCAAAGTTGCAGGATACAAAATAAACCCGAATAAGTCATCAGCATTTCTATATATCTCCAACACAGCTCAGCAGCAAAAACTAGAAGGAGAAATCCCATTCAAAATCACCTTAGACAAAATAAAATACCTAGGAATCTATCTCCCGAGACAAACACAGGAACTATATGAACACAACTACAAAACACTCTCCACACAACTAAAACTAGACTTGAGCAATTGGAAAAACATTAACTGCTCATGGATAGGACGAGCCAATATAATAAAAATGAACATCCTACCCAAACTTATTTATCTATTTAGTGCCATACCCATTGAACTCCCAAAAAATTTCTTTACTGATTTAGAAAAAACCATAACAAAGTTCATTTGGAATAACAAAGGATCAATGATATCAACAATCAACAAAGGGAAATAATGAAAAAAAAAACACAAATGATGGGGGCCTTGCAGTCCCAGACCTCAACCTATATTACAAAGCAGCAGTCATCAAAACAATTTGGTACTGGCTAAGAGACAGAAAGGAGGATCAGTGGAATAGACTGGGGGCAAGTAACCTCAGCAAGACAGTATACTATAAACCCAAAGATCCCAGATTTGGGACAAAAACCCACTATTTGATAAAAACTGCTGGGAAAATTGGAAGACAGTATGGGAGGGATTAGGTATGGATCAACATCTCACACCCTGCACCAAGATAAATTCAAAATGGGTGAAGGACTTAAACATAAAGAAGGAAACCATAAGTAAATTGGGTAAACACAGAATAGTATACATGTCAGACCTTTGGGAGGGGAAAGACTTTAAAACCAAGCAAGACATAGAAAGAATCACAAAATGTAAAATAAATAATTTCGACTACATCAAATTAAAAAGAAAGGAAGGAAGGAAGGAAGGAAGGAAGGAAGGAAGGAAGGAAGGAAGGAAGGAAGGAAGGAAGGAAGGAAGGAAGGATACACCTGCTATCCCAGTCTCAATATCGTATCTTGTGTCTCCGTCTCACTTGGAGTAAATCCTAGAAAAATACACAGTGGGCAGGAGTGTGTGTCAAAAGCAAAAGTAATTAAGCAATTTGTATGAACTGATGCAGATTGGAATTAGTTGAATCAAGAGAATAATATTCACAACGAGAACTTAATTAAATGATCGCTAATAGTAATTTGAACTGAAAAATAGTGAGGTTCCTGAAGAATAAATAATGAAAAGAGCTCATTTTAGAGGAACAGTAGGAAAGAAGATATTACAAACACTGTTATGTACAGTACACTGGCTCTGTACTCGATTTTTTGTTAATTGTTTTTCTTTGTCGTAATCCAGGATGGGATAGGGCTATTGAAATGACTCTGATATAGACAAAAGGCATTAATAAAATGCTTTGCTTTTTTTTTTTTTAATCCTTACCTTCCATCTTAGAATTGTCAACGTGGAAATCTAGAAGTCCACTGTTTATTTAGTTGGGAGGTAGAAACCCCCAAACCCCAGATTTTGACCTTGTCCCAGCAGAGTTTTCCCCCTGAGGGAAGGTCCTACTTCACTGTTCTCAGGCTAACAACAGCCAATCCACTTTAGATGGGAACTAATCCGAAACCGAAATGAGTGATTGTTTGGTGCTATAGGCAACGCATCAGTCTTGCAAGCTGAAGGTCACGAGTCCTCCGAAGGAGACGAAGAGTCATTCGATTTCTCAGGGAGAAAACTGCTGTGACACGGTCAAAACCTGAGGTTTCTACCTCCTAACTAAAAAAACGGGGGACTTCTAGATTTCCACATTGACACAATCAATACTGTATATTGACTCAAAGTCAGAAGACCAGTAAGAGCTAGACAATGGGGGTTAAGTGACTTGCCTAGGGTCTCACAGTTTAGAAACATCTGAGGTCACATTTGAACCCAGGACCTCTTATTTCTAGACCTGGCTTTCAATTCATTGAGTCATCCAGCTAGCCCTAGCTTTTTTTTTTAATGAGGAAGAGCAACCACCTCTAACATTCCCTAGAAGCATGATCATGGATAAGTCATTTAGCTCCTCTGAGCTTCAGTTTCTATATCTGTAAAATAGGGACAGCCATGTTGTAAGAATCAAATAAGATTTTGTGTGTGCATGTGTTTATGGGCAGCTAGATGGAGTAATGGATACAGCCCCTGGCTTCAACTTAAGAGGACTCCTCTTCTTGTTTAAATCTGGCTTTAGACACTTATTAGCAGTGTAACCCTGGCCAAGTCATTTAACCCTATCTGCCTCAGTGTCCTCATTTGTAAAATGAACTGGAGAAGGAAATGGCAAACTACTCCAGTATCTTTGTCGAGAAAATCCCAAACTTATGAGAAAGAACCTATCCACATTCAGAGGAAGAACTGTGGGAGCAAAAACACAGAAGAAAAACAACTGCTTGATCACATGGGTGATGGGGAGATGATTGTGGATGTAGTCTTAGTGATCACCCTGGTGCAAACATCAATAATAAGGAAATAGGTCTAGATCCTATTTGCTATGTAAAGCCCAGTGGAATTGCTCGTTGGCTTGTTGGGAGGAAGGGAAGAGGGGAGAGAAAGAACATGAATCATGTAACCACGGAAAAATATTCTAAATTAATTAATTAAATAAAAATTTCAAAAAAAGAAAATCCCCAGAGGGGCCACCAAGAGCTAGACAAACAAACAGCAAATGTGCTTCTATACAAATGTGTATTGGAGCAAACGGAATACCTATATATAACATATAATTTTGCAAACTCTCTAGTGTTCTACTGTCAGTACTGATGCTGCTGATCATTAATAACTAGCTTGGGCCAGTTCTAGATTAATGCTCAGATTACTGATTGAATCTTTAGGCCTGAAGCTGCATCTTTTTCAGGAACTCTCACAGGCAGGGGAGCAGAAGGGAGGTGAGGGACCTGGGATGGGGACTCCTGGAGCTAGTCTGGGGAGGCTTCCTGAAGGGGGGAGCCCTGGAATAAGAACTCTGATTGGAACTCCAAAGAAGATGAGCTAATGCATGAGGCATCCAGGGAGAGGTTCCCTGCTGCCCATCTCAGGAGGACTTCTCGGCACCCCGGTCTGTCCTCTGAGCCATTGGCTCTCTCCCCCTCCCTCCCCTTGCTGTGGGTGGCTCACCTGCTTTTCAGCCCGTTCAGATCCTTGTAAAACTGCACATCCTTTGGGTCAGACGTGGTGAGCTGGTGATCCTTCATGTCAGCAAAGGCATAGATGAGGTGAGTGCAAAGGGAAGGGTCCACGTTCTGGGGGAGGAAGGCTGCCTGGCCAGACCTATATTGGGACCAGTTGGTGAAGTAGCAAACTAGTTTAACAGCAGAACCTGGGATGGGAAGAGAGGGAAGACCGACCAGAAGTGAGGGGGTGGGAAAGTCTACCTGGAAACCCCTACTCTAGAGAGGGGTGGAAGTGGGGGGGGGGGAAGAAGAGATCCATTGTATCCTTAATTTTTGGTTCCCCAACCTGGGTTGGGGGATTCGATGAGTAACTTTACCTCTTTAAGATTGGTTTTAAGAGGGCAGCTGGGTGGCTCAGTGGATGGAGAGCCAGGTCTAGAGAAAGGAGGTCCTGAGTTCAAATATGGCCTCAGATACTTCCTAGCTGTGTGACCCTGGGCAAGTCACTTAACCCCCATTGCCTATTCTTTATGACTCTTCCTCCTTGGGACCAATACTACATATTGGTTCCAAGATGGAAGGTAAGGATTAAAAAAAAGAAAAGAAGAAGACTTGGTTTTAGTGTGGTCCAATGGAAAAAGTATTGTTGGATATGTAGGCAGAAGATCTAAATTCCAATATTATTTCTGACATTTACTAGGGCAAGTCAAATAATGTTTCTGGCCCTCAATTTCTTCTTATGTAAAATAAAAGGAGGGCAGGGAGGTACCTCAGTAGGTAGAGAACCAGATCTGGGGATCAGAGGTCCTGAGTTTAAATCTGGCCTCAGATACTTCCTAGCTATGTGACCCTAGGCAAGTCACTTGACCCCCATTGCCTAGTCCTTACCACTCTTCTGCCTTGGAGCCAATATACAGTAATACAATATGCAGTAATATAAAAATCTAAGACAGAAGGTAAGGGTTTTTTAAAATAATAATATAAATAATAAAAATATATAACAATAACCATAACTATAATATAATAATAAACGAAATGTAAAAATAATAAAATTAAATTAAAGGATCAGTCACGATGGCCTCTTAAGGTTCCTTCCAGCTCTAAATCTACAATCCTCTGGCCTTTGAGTGATGTTAGGGTCAGGAAACCCTCCAATAAATCCCTGGGAGATGGTTAGTTCAAAATTGGCTCTTTTCTCCAACCTTTCTTTTTTGACTAGAAATACCTAATGAGATAAGGTTAAAGAGACCACCGAAATGGAGTCATAGTTAAGAACCTTAGCAAGAGGGGTTGAGTAAATATTCCATTAAATACTCCAAGTCTAGGATGACCTCATTCAGACAAGAGAAAGAAAGGCCTTTCAGAAAAGAAAAGGAAATTCAACTCTAAAAGAGCTAAAACAACTTGAGGCCATCCACCAGCAAAAGTGTTACTGACTCTCTGGGACTCTTTGGATCCTGGAATCCAAGTGAGTACATAGTAGGGATTCCTGACTGAAGGGAATTAATAATATTCATTGTTGATAAGACTAAAGACACCAGGCAGGGGAAAAGAGCACCAGACAAGGAATCAGCTGACATTAGGGTGCAAATCTGACCTGATACTTACTAGCTGTGTGACCCTGGACAAGTCCCTTCAATTTCTCTGGGGCTCAGTTTCCTCCCTAAAATAAGCTTACCATTTTACAGGATTATTGTAAAGAAAGTTCATTGTAAGCTATAGAGCAACTCATAAGTGTTAGCTGCTGTGGCTGCTACATAAGATCAAAGAGAGGGTCAAAAAGAAAAAGAAAATTGGAAAGAGGAGGTTCTGGGATTTCTATTTCTGCTTTCTATATTTCTTTCTAGTTTTCTAGGTTTCTTTCTTTCACATGAGTATTTCACAGAATATGACTTTATGGCCACTTATGCAGATGCTTAATAAAAGAATCTATTATTTAGGAAGGAAAGAAGCATTTATTAAGCACTGATTATGTGCCAGGTATTATGCTAAGTGCTTTACAGATATTCTCTCTCCAATCTGCCCCAGACATTTATTAACTGTGTAACCTGAGCAAGTTCCTTAACCCCAATTGCCTAACAATTAACCTTCTGTCCTAGAACCAATACTTAGTATCAATTCCAAAGCAGAAGGTAAGGTTTAAATGTATCTATATCTGTACCTATATCTATCCATCCATCCAGTTTACCTATCTATTTATTTGTATACATCATTTGATCCTCACATATCCCTGTGAAATAGATATTATTATAAATACCATTTTACAGTAGAGGAAACTGAGGCAAGTTGGGGTTAAGTGATTTATCCAGGATCACACAATGTCTAAGGTTGAATTTGAAGTCAGGTCTTCCTGACATGACTCAGAGTTCTATCCACTGTATCACCATTTAAAAGGATTATTCTTGGAATCCAGTGTCAGGAGAAGTTATATTTCACATTTCTATATGGGTTTACATTTTACAAGGCTATTTTTTCCCCACAACAACCCTGTGTAGGTTTATTATCCACATTTTACAGATGGTAAACAGTTTTCAGATAAGTTAAATGACTTGACCCAGGTCACATAGTCAGTCAATGACAGGGACAGCTCTTGAACCCAAATTATCTGACTACAAATTCTTTACTCATGTGCTTCCTAAAGATGAAAATCAATACATCAAACATAAAGCATTTGTTAGGTGCTTACTAAGTACCTTACTGTGTGCTGAACACCTGGGATACAAAGGTTAAACATAGTCCCTGCCCTTAAAGATCTTTTATTCTAGTGGGGCATGAGTTTTGTGACAAAAGG
Source organism: Monodelphis domestica (assembly GCF_027887165.1). Lineage (NCBI taxonomy): Eukaryota > Metazoa > Chordata > Mammalia > Didelphimorphia > Didelphidae > Monodelphis > Monodelphis domestica. Next base: position 106,138,356 of record NC_077228.1, read on the forward strand.
AGAAAGACAGCTGTATTAGGAGATAGGAGACCTATGTTCCCAGTCCCAGTTCTCCTACAGGACAGTGATATTGGTCAAATTGTCCAGTTCAGGGAATGTCTATTGGGCCAATTTGGTTGGGAACCAAACTGTATATAGAATACAGGAAGGAGAGTCATTTGAAATAAATGTAGAAAGGGGGCAACAAAGTGGCTTAGTGGGTAGAGAGCCAGGTCTGGAGATGGGAGACCCTGGGTTCAAATCTGACCTCAGATATTTCCTAGCTGGGTGACCCTGGGCAAGTCACTTGACCCCCATTGCCTAGCCCTTACTGCTCTTCTGTTTCAATACTCAGTATTGATTCTAAGTCAGAAGCGAAAGAAAGAAAGAAAGAAAGAAAGAGAGAGAGAGAGAGAGAGAGAGAGAGAGAGAGAAAGAAGGAAGGAAAGAAAAAAGAAAGAAAGAAGGAAAGAAAGAAAGTTAAATAAAGTTAAGATGGAACAGAGGACAGGAAATATTTTCATTTTTTGTTTTTATATCTTTGCCTAGCAATATCTTGGCACAAATAGAACAACAAATTCTAATTTAAATGATTTGAGTAGAATTAAAAGGTCTTTAACTGATTTATAAGGGAATCCTCTCACTCCTCCCTTAATACTAGTTTACCAGTTGTGTTACTTTTTAGATCATCTTATTCCCTTGTCCCCGCCCCAAGATGTGAACAGTCTTATGGTCAAAGTGGATAACTCTCAGATCCCTAAGAGGAAGGAGAGCAGGAATTAGAGTAAGAGAAATTAATCTCAAAGCCATTAACAGGAAGTATAACAAGAGCCATCCCTAGAACTCAGGGCTATAGGAGGGTTAAAGCACTTGAGCTGCCTTCTGGCTGCACCTCTGAACTGGCTACTAAATCCACTTCCTTTCCTCTTCTGGATGAAGGAACAGTGTCATTTGGCACAGATGTGCTGTGTGACCTTGGATTATTCATTCAACCTGTCTTTGCTTCTGTTTCTCTCTTTGCATAATGAGGGATCATCCTTCATTGCCCTCCCAGGGCAGCTGAACTATTGGGTGTAAGATCACATAGGCAGACCAAAGAAGTCTGAACTTTTTGAAGAGAAGTTTCTGTAGCGATCCAGTGAAGGGATGGCCTTTGCTATGGAGGTGGGGGGTGGGGGGTGGCTTGTATTCTTGATACGGTGTTTAGCGATCTTAGGGAAAGAATTGATGGAATTTAAGTAGTTGGTCCAGGGAAATTGTCTACTTACTGTATTGAAGCAACAGCAGAAGAATCAAACCTAAAGAAATATAAGAGAGAGAGTGTGTGAGTAAGAGAGGGTGAGAAAAGCAGTGGAGACAGAGAGAGAAAGAGAGAGTCAAATAAGTCAGAAAAATAATCAGGGAGAGAGAAAGAATGTGTAAGAGAGGGTGTGAGAGAGAAAGAGACAGGAAACACCGAGTCAGAGTTAGAGACAGACAGAGAAGTATTGGGAGATCAATAAGGGACAGCATGATATGCTACAGCCTGATGGAAACACCCCCAAATTTAGTGTCAGAAGATTTCAGTCTAAACAGCTGTGCTCTGAGTCACTTGACCCCCATTGCCAACACTTACCACTCTTCTGCCTTGGAACCAATACACAGTATTGACCCCAAGATGGAAGGTAAGGGGTTAAAATAAATAAATAAATAAAATAAAATAAATAGCTGTGCTCTGTATCACCTGTGTGACATTGGGCATTAACTCTCTGGATCCCAAGTTTCCACATCTATAAAAAGAGGGATTGATTGATCTTGAGGGATTGTCACTTCCTCAAAATCATACAGAGAGTGAATGACGAAAGAGAGACTTGAATACAGAACTGTCCTTTGAAGCCAAACCAAGGATTGGTTTGCATTGTGCCATGCTGTTTCTTCCTTCCAATGAGACTAACAACAAGGCAAAAAGGTTGTGAGCAATCCCTGAATTAGTCATCACATTGTCCTCTACTCTTTCTCTGGCCATATTGCTTCCAATCCCTTAATCCTTCTGCTTACCCCAATACTGACTTACCTGTCCACATTGTTGCTTGTCCCATGTTGGCAGCTCAAGACCAGGCTCAAGCCCTTCTCTACTGCTGATTTATGTCCTTCCCTCAAGGCCTGTTTCCTTTTATTGGTGTCTGTACCTCCCTAGCCCAGGTATGTTGAAATCAGAAAGACCAGCAATGAAATGGAAAGCTGAAGGAGGCCAGGAATTAAATGGCAGTGATTGGGTAAAGCTTTGACACAATGACCTTTGGAAATCCTCATTTCTCTAGAAAAATAAAAAGATGCAAGCTGGGCAACCAACTAATGCCAGCTGTGGTTGGTATTGCCAAATGGAGTGTGAGTGTGTGTGTGTGTGTGTGTGTGTGTGTGTGTGTGTGTAATGGAAAGAGAAGAATAATTTCTAAACATTCTGCCAAATAAGAGTGACTCTGTTCTCTCTCTCTCTCTCTCTCTCTCTCTCTCTCTCTCTCTCTCTCTCTCTCTCTCTCTCTCTCTCTCTCTCTCTCTGTTTGTCTATCTGTCTGTCTGTCTGTCTTTCTATCTCTGTCTCTGTCTCTAGGTGTGTATTGTGTGTATTTTAGCTCAAATAATAGATAGTACAAGTGGAAAGATAATTGGACTGGATGACAGAAAATGTGAATTCTTGTCCCAAAGTTGTTTCCCACTTGCTGGGTCTCTATCTCAGGGATGTAATTTTGTTTCTTTGGTCCTTCATTTCCCTCTCTGTAAAAAAAAAAACAAGAGAAACAGAGGGCAATCTGGAGGATTTCACAGAGTCTGACTCTGTGAAAGAAAATTTGATGCCTATTGACAGGCCAAAGGGGTGCTCATTCTTGGAGGCAGTAGAAGCTAGAGGGTCTAGTGGGACTTTGTTAGAGTGGGGATTTAAAACTTTTTATGAATGTCACGGACCCCACTGGCAGTTTAGTGAAACTTATGGGTCCCCTTTTCAGAATCATGTTTAAAAATGCAGCTCAGTGTCTCAGTGGATAGAGAGCCAGGCTCAGATTCAGATATGGCCTCAGACACTTCCCAGCTGTGTGACCATGAGCAAGTCCATGAGTTTAACCATGAGTTAAAAGCAGTCAGCAAGGAGTTCCCTAGAAGGGATCTCAAGAACTCCCTGACAAAATCTTAAAAACTACTTTCATATACTCTCCTTTGTCCAATGAAATGTTTGTAAAAAGCCTTAAACACAGAGCCTAGCACATAGTAGCACATTATAATATTTTATTTCCTTCCTTCCTTACTATTGTGTCCACAGTTGGGTCTCAGATCAACCAAGACTGGTTCTGTGAACTAATGATGAAGGAGGAATTAGAACACAGTTCTCCAGGGTGAAATGGTCTACACATTATAGAGGGAGTTTCTTCATCTGGAAGTTTCCTATCCCAATAAAATCAGAGATAAAATGCCTCTCCCCAAATACCCAGTCTCTTAACATTTAGCATTACCTATGGAACTAGGACATAAGACAGATGGATTTCCATGAAGGAGAAGGAGAACTTAAAGAAGGAGTTGCTAATTGGAGAAGGCATGCTTGGAACATCTGTCATGTTGGTGGGTATAGGGAAAGAAGAAAATAAACTCAGTTTCTGTCATAATTTTACCTTAGTTTAGCATATGGTGGGGCATTTGCCTGCATGCCAAAATGGCTAATTCTGTAGAATAAGTCCAAAGGAGAGGAGAAGGAGCACTTTAGGGAGTATCAGGAGACTTGGTTCTCAGGAAAGAATTATTCCATCTCTGATACTCTCCTCAGAACCAGAACCAGAACCAGAACCCAAGAAGGAAAAAAAAAAAGCTTGGGCTATCCAAACAAAGACATTACAGTCCTCTTGGAAAACACTTTCCAGCTGGTAACTGAAGGCCCTTCTTGATCTCTCCAAGTCTCTCAAAGGCACACAGATTCTGCCTTTTACTCTTATTGGGACCTTTGGTTTCTTGACCCAACTGTATTCTACCAGTCCATCTCCATAACTCTAACTTCATTTACTTCTAAACCAAACCTCAAACTCCTGTCTGACCATCTTCATCATTCACTTGCTGCTACCTTTGGATCTCTAACCCCCTCGAACTTCCGCTGTTCTCAACCTGTGAATGTTCAACCTTATCCCTAGTGCCTGGCACATATTCAGGACTTAAAAATCCTCATTCGTTGACTATTTGATTGATCCTTTATTAACCTTCAGTAGGTTGGAGATTTCTGGAGGTTTCTCCAATTCTATTCCTAGGTTACTGAGAATTTCTGGAGAAAAATCACAAATTAAGCTATTTTTATCCACTTAGAATTTATATTGTATAATCTCAGCTAGGTCATTCACAGTTCATTCACTAGAGGCTGCTTTCTTTCTACAAAAGTCCTCAACTGCACACCTTCCACCATCTACTTAAAACAGATGATCTAAATTTTCTTGTTCACAAAGAAGCCAGAGGCCATTGGAGAAGAGCTTTGTTAAATCCCCTCCATGCCTAAATGTGTTTCAGTCTTCCTCTTCACTTCCTCCTTCCCTTCTGTCACAGAAGAAGTGGCATCCTGACCCCTCAATCTTTTAGCAATCTTCTTTTCTTTCTCATGGACCTTCATTCTCTCTCTCTCTCTCTCTCTCTCTCTCTCTCTCTCTCTCTCTCTCTCTCTGTTTTCCTCTCTTTATCTCTTTTCTTTGCCTCTCTCTTGTCTCTGCTTCTCTCTCTTTTCTCTGCCTCTGTGTGTGTATCTATCTTTCTTGTCTGCCCCTTTCTCTCAAAAAACATTCTTGAGCTTCTATATATCACCTCATCCCTTTGCTAGCAAACTTCTAGAGAAAAATAAAAAACTGAACCTAGTTTCTAAGCATTTCCTTATCACTCAACCTCTCCTGAGACCTTGTTCTTCATAGCTCTCCTGAAATTACCTTCTAAAAGATCACCAGTAACTACATAACCATGCAATTCAATAGCCTATTTTTCAGGGCCTGTAATTCCCCAACACCTTTGGAGCATTTAATACTGTTAATCTCACCCTTCTTCTAGATGCCCTTTTCTCCCTTGACTTTAGGCACTTTTATTTCTCTCAAAGCTTTCTTCCTATCTCTCTAATTTTTCCTTCTCAGTTTCTTTAGAATTCAGTCCTAGATTTGGAAAGGACCTCCATGATGACCTAATCCAATGAGTTCCTTTCTTTCTACATCTTGGAGAAGTGATTGACCTCTGCTTAAATACTATTAATAATGGAGAACTCACTATCTTCCACCCCATTCCACTGCTGGACAATTAGAGTACTTGGGACTGAACTCATTGATCCCCATTGTGTCCTATAGAGGCCAAGCCAAAGAAATCTAGCCTTTCTTCTATTCCAATAGAATAGAAGAATATTCTCTTCAATAAATTCTTGAAAATAGCTATCATATCCCTTCTCAGTTCTTTTTTCTCCAGCATCATCGCCTCCAGTCCTAATACTGTTAAGGTCTCTATTGTTCTCACAATTCTGATTTTCCTTCTCTTAGTCTGCTCCAATATATCAACTTTTTAAAAGTGATATCTGGGGTCCAATACAGTATTCCAAATATTGTCTGAATAGGGCTGAGCAAAGTTAGATTTGTATCTCACTTTTTGAATGAATGACTCCAGGCTCTGCCTTCTATCCACTGAGTTTCAAGGGAAGCTAGAAAGGAGGTAGGGCACAGGTGTGATAGAATATTTTGGGAATAGCTAAGAAGTGTTGTGGTGGCCTAGTTCTAGGCAAAATAAAGTGAAAGATCACCCCCATCAACAGAAGGGGGATGAGTAGATTATCCAGAGTGTAGATGGCATGGTTCAGAAGTGACTGAGGACACTATGTTTCTGTTGAAGTAGCTTAAGACAGTGCTACCTTTCTGACTTCTACATCATATTGCTAGCTCGCCTGGAAGTTGCAGCCCATTAAACCCCCCTAGATCTTTAAGAATCCCTGTCTAGCTGCAGAAAGTCATCCCTACTTTTAATATTCACCCTACATGCAGCACTTTGTTTCTTAATTTTTAATTTCTTATTTTTTCTTAATTTAATTTCTTAAATTTTTCAGTTACTTGTAGAAACAATTTTTGACAATTGTTTTCTGATATTTTAGGATTCAGACTTTCTCCCTTCCTCCCTTCCCCTCTCTCCAAGGCAATAAATAGTCTGATATGAGTTATAGCAATGTTTTCATGCAATATATATATACGTCCAATTCAGATTTTGCATTTCCAGGACAAAATTCTATATTGCTCATGTTGTGACAGAAGACATATATGTCACATACAATAAAAATCTCACAAAGGAAATAAAGTGGAAGATGTCATTCTCTAACAAATATATTATGCAAAATTTTGTTATACATTTCATAGATGAATATATTCTGCATCAAAAGAGGAAATAACCATATCAATAAGATCAACTAGGCATTGAAATGGGCAGCTACATGGCACAATGAAGAGAGTACCAAGTCTGGAGTCAGGAAGACCTGGGTTCAAATCTAGCCTCAGACAGTAACTTTGTGACCCTGGGCAAATCACTTAACCTCTATACGCCTCTATTTCTTCAATTGTAAAATGAACTGATGAAGGAAATGCAAACCATTTCAGTAACTTTACCAAGAAAATCCAAAATTGGGTCAAGAAGAGTTAGACAGGACTGAAAAGACTGAACTACAATGAAAAATGCATTGAAATAATGAACCAATTATGCTTCGCATGATAATACATGTATAAATTGCTCATCATCGCTGGGAAAGGGAAAGGGAGGGAGGAAGGGAGACAATTTGGATCTTATAACTCCAGAAAACTTATGTAGAAGATTGTTATTATATGTAATTGATAGAGTAAAATACCTTTATTAAAAAAAGAACCATTGTGCATTAGAATTATTTAAATTATTTCTTCTTTACTTTCTACCCTCCATGAGACTTGTAAATTCTTTGAGGACAAGGATGGTGTCTCAACTAAACTTTCTAGCTTTCCTTATGGTTCTTGGATGGCAGCTATCTTTAAGAAGCTTCTCTTGCTATAAGAAATGATAAGAAAGATTATTTCAGAAAAAAGCTGCAAAAGATCTACATGAACTGATGCAGAGTGAAATAAGCAGAACTGGAAGAACATGTACATACTAACAACAATGTTGGATGATGATTATCTGTGAAAACTTGGCTACTCTCAGCAATGTGATGATCTGGGACAATCCTGAAAGACTTATGATGGGAATGCTCTCCACCTCCAGAGAAGGAACTGTGGAGTTGGTTGGATATGGATCAAAGAGGACTCTCTTTCACATCAGTGTATTTTCAACTTTATTTTGGGGTTTTGGTTTCATATGAGTGTGCTCTTTCAACATTGACCAATATGGAAATGTGTTTTGCACAATAATACATGTATGGCCCAAATTAAATTATTGATCAGCTTTGATTGGGGGGGTAGGGAAGGAACAGAGGAAGAGAGTTTGGATCTTATAATTTTGGAAAACGTATGTTGAAAATCATTATTATTTGTACTTGGGAAAATAAAGTACCTTTGGATAAAAAGAAAAGGAGAAGCTTCTCTCACAGACTACAGTTCTAAGCAGTCACCATTAAAGTAGAACTCAGCTTGCCCCAGAGTTCACTGACCCTAGCATGGCCTCTTATCTATTCTGAATTCTCTATTATCTAACCAATGGCCAAGTCTTGTTGATTCTTCCTCCACATCTCCTTGATGCCCCCACTAATATCTCTCCCTTGCCCTTTATGACCTTTGTCCCTTTTCTCCACTTACCCAACCACCAACTTCATTCCAGTCCTCCTCCCAGCTCACATAGATTCTCACAATAAATTCCTAATTTCCTTTCCTCCTTCCAATCTGTCTTCTCTCCAGTCAATCCTTCACACATCTGCCAACAAATCTCCTATAGCATAGTCTGTCCATGCTATTATTCTGCTCAAGAACCTTTGGAGTCTCTGTTATTTCTAGAAGAAAATGCAGTATCCCACTCCCCCACCCACTGGATAGAAGACCTACTGTGGATGGTTGAAAGTGATCCCATATATAGCGTGATTTTCTTGTACATATGTATAATAAAGTCTAATCAAGAAATTAAACACGCAGTAAGATACTGCCACCATTAAATACAATAATAATAAAAAGTACATTGCAATATTGTATAACAGACCCACATGTGTGCGCGCGCGCGCGCGCGCACACACACACACACACACACACACTTATCTGTGGGGGGATATTATCCAAGACCCTCCAGTGAATGCCTGAAACCAAGGACAATTCTCACTTTAATTTTTAACACCTATGTTTACTGAATAGTGCTGCATTGTCTCTTCCTGCTCCTGCCCTGAACTCAGAGCTCAGCAGCTTCTCAACCCAACCACACACACACACACACACACACACACACACACACACACTCCACACATCCTAAAACCAAATTCTCCAAGTGAAAGCAGGATTGCAGAGAGATGGCATCAGCTGGCAGACCTCCTGCATAGAAAGAGGAGACTTTTGCCCCACTCTACCCCCTGCTGCCTACCTGTCTGCCCATCCATGGGTCTGTCTTCCATCTGTGCCTGGTCCAGCTTCCACTTGTCCTTAAACCATGTACCAGCCCCCTCCATCATTTGGCAGCAGCCCCCTTCCTTTTTCTCTTCTTCCCCTGGAATGACCAAGGGTAGCTGAAAAGTGAAACCTTGGAAAAGGGGGGACCACTGCATATGCACCATAATCTGACTCCCACCTATCTTTCCTCTCATTTTACTTTATTCCCCACCACAAACCAAAAAAGGTATTTAAAGTCAGAAGACAAATTCCTATTCTAGTTCTCTCTTACTATTTATGTGATACTAATCCAGTCAGTTACCATCTCTGGACCTCGGTCCCCTCATCAGCAAAATAAAGTCTTTGGATTGTCAACATGGAATCTAGGAATCCCAAACTTGTGGCCTAGTGGGATCTGATGAACCCCAATTTTAGATTTAGCTTGTAGATTGGAGAGCCCAAAGCTTGTATTTGTTCCCTGTTTCCATAAGAATCTACCCTGAAGGGAAATGATATGCCTGGTTGGGTGAGATAAGCATATGCTAAGGGCATTCTTTGTTTTAGGTAGCTTCCCCTATTGTATTAAAACCTCTCTCCGGAAGGTCACACATGGGCATGAACCATCCCTTATTAACTTTGTAAGCAGCCCCCTTCTCTTGCACCCTAGCTTCTAGCTTGACTGTATCTCGTCAGTGTAGTTTGAACACTCCCATTTTCCTTGTAGCCATAGCGATGTCAATCATCTTTCCCTGCCCCTGGACTCCCCAAAGGGTATATATAGGTTCCCCAAGTTCTTTTGTTCCTCGGAGTTGTCATCTAGCGTTGTGGCGCTCCCTAGGGATAACATCCCCAGAGTCCAGGGTTTGCACCCTGAAAGGGTTGTGGCGCCGACTCTGAGTAAAGGGCCAAATTGGACTTATCCCTATCTTGATTAAAGACTTGGTTTTTCTGACTATTTAATAGTTCTGTGTTATTTCCAAGTTAACAGGATTAACAGACCTCAAAGGTGCCTTCCAGTTCTAAATTTGTAATGCTAGAATTCTCCCATTTTAATCAAACTGGACTACTAGTATTCTTCAGACTTCCATCTCCCACCACCGTGCTTTTGTACAAAGTCTAAAACACATTCTTTTCCCACCTTGGACCCTCAGAATCTTTTTTCTTTAAGTCTCAGTTCCTATGCCACCTCTTCTGTGAAACTTTCCCTCATCTTTCCAGTTTTTAATATTCTCTGCCTACTCAAATGGCTTGCATTTACTTATATTTGTACATGTTTGTCCCTTTATATTATAGTTTTCTGTCCTAGTTTTTCTTTATCCAACAAGTTGCTAATGATCATGCAAGTTCTTTCCTTCAGCCTAGGATTCTAGACCCTTCTGTCCTCTCCCTTCTCTAGAATGCTCCATTTCTGGAATTTTTAGTTAATAATTCTTGAAATCTTCCAGGCTATGAAGCTTACTATTTTCTATCTGAATTGGACTCCAAACTTTGTTAAAAACAACAACACAAAAGCTGTCCCAAAGTTCTACCCATTGAGTTGTCCAGAGCCTGATGTGCTACTTGAGCTCAGTACCTGCCCCTTTCCCTCCCAATGGCCTGAAGTCCAATGTACCTGAGGCTCTCTGGTGATGCCCTAGTTATATCTCTTCCTTGTGCTTCCTTGCCTCAGTTAGGCAGAGTTGGTCTTAGCCTGAGTATGAGAGGCTGTGTTAGTCTGAATGTATCAGAGATACCACAATTTATTCAGTCTTAGTATACTTCCTTCACTGTTCCTGCCTCCCCCTGGTACCTAGTCTCCAGTTAAGACACTCAAGTCTTCCCTTAAAATTGCCAAATAGGGGCAATGAGGCACCTGAATGGTTAGAGAGTGGACCTGGGAACTTCGTGACCCTGAGCAAGTCATTTAACCTCAATTGCCTTGCTCTTACCACTCTTCTGTCTTGGAATTGATACCTACTCACTATTCTAAGACAGAAGATGAGGATTTAAAAATAATATAGATCCCATTGCTGTTATTATTTATGAGCTCACCTGGCTCTTCCATGAAGTTTCTCTAACTTTCAGCAAGGAATCTAATACCACCCCACACCCAGGAGACTCTAAACTCTTGGAGGGCAGGGACGGATGGCCTTTAGGAAACTTACTTAAGGTAACTCAGAGGGTATTTGGCTCATGAACAGGCACCTGCTATGGGTAGAACACAATGGTAGGCTAGGGGTGCAGATGTGAGAGACCCTGCCCTGGTGGTGCCCCAGGTGAGGAAGGGGCTGAGGGGACAAGTACATATGCACACATGAGGAACAACAATTCAATGACCCTTAAGGAAAGGGGCATGACTCTCAAGTGGCTATGAGTATCTTTTGAGTGATTTGTCTGGAAATTTCCCAAGGCTTCTCAAATGACAAGGATACTTCTCCTTACCCCTCTCCTCCCCACCTTTGCTTCAACAAGCCTCTACTTCCTCTGGGAGATCTCTATTATCATGGAAAGGTTCCTGTAATAATTATAATGGATCTTGATCATATTCTTACATATCTAGCCTGGAGGAATTTCTGCTGGAGCTGAATGGCAGAAGGGGACCAGACTCTGGAGATTCTTGGGGCATTCCTTTTTTAAAACCTTTATCTTCCATCTTGGAATCAATATTGTGTATTGATTACAAGATAGAAGAGTCATAAGGGCTAGGCAATGGGGGCTAAGTGACTTGCCCAGGGTCACACAGCTAGGAAGTGCCTGAGGCCAGATTTGAATCTAGGACCTGGCTCAGGTGTTCTGGCATTGTTTCTCTCCAATCCTAGGCATACTCTGTGAACTGGGTTTAGCTTCTCTCTAATTAGAGAGGGTTAGATTCCCTTTTTTTCACACTCAGGTTTCTTAAGTGCCTCCATCCCAGGTCCCCAGGATGTTTTTACTTATAATTGATTAAATTACAGATCACAAGTGGAGAAGTTCTCAAAAATTGAGGAAGTAAAAAGAGGGATTCCTCAGTGCACAGTACAAGTCAGGCATAGTGTAGATATTTATTCCTACATACAAAAAGAAATGCTCAGCTTTAAAGACTCACATTGCACATTAGCAGGTCTCAGTGACAATTTACAGTCCTTACTATACTAGGTATCATAATGGAATGAGCGCTGTGCCTGGAGCCAGGAAGCCTCATCTGGCCTCAGTTACTTACCAGTTGGATGGATTTTTTCCTTTTCACTGAGAGTTTCTTTATTAGGAGCTCCCTAATAAAACCAATAAAACCCCACATCTGCCATCATTTGTGTATTTGTTAACCCAGAAAGCATCTTTATACAGATTATTGTGCTAGGCGCTAAGAGAGATAAAAAGCCTGGATGAGGAAGATGGTCCCTACAGATGTGGCATCAAATGTGGCCTCAGATACTTACCAGCTGGATGGCCCTGGACAAGTCACCTAACCCTATTTGCCTCAGTTCCTCATCTGTAAAATGATTTGGAAAAGGAAATGGCAAATCATTCCAACATCTTTGTCAAGAAAACCCCAAACAGGGTCGTGAAGAGTCAAACGTGACTGAAACAAATGAACGACAACAGAATAGTCTCCTGGGAGGCTAATATTTAAGTCTCAGAAGAACATATGGCAATTTTGCTAGACTTAATCAGACATTTTACATTTCTTTTGGATGAGATGCTGTCAAAACAACTGTTTACAGGGCCAGGTTTGGAATAGTCCTTTACTTTGGGGTGGCCATCCTCTCTCAAAAAATGTGCCCCCAGAAAGGGGCAGCTAGGTGGGTTGGTGGCTTGAGAGCCACACCCATAGATGGCAGGTCCTGGGTGCAAATATGTGACCCTGGGCAAATCCCTTAATCCCCATTGCCTAGCCCTACCACTCTCCTGTCTTGCAACCAATTCATAGAATTGATTCTAAGATGGAAGGTAAGAGCTTTTTAAAAAAGAAAAATGAGTGCCCCAGGAGTTTCCAGAGATTCTCCCATTGCTGCCATTCAGCTCCAGACTTTTCAAACTCAAAAGGTCCTCAGGCTAGCCATTCACCTAGGATCAGGAAAGAATAAACAGAGGAAGCAGGAGCCCAGGTACACACTTGCCTAGTCATGGCCTGATATACTAGCTGCCATGTGGGATGGTTACCATAATACCCAGGTATCTTTCCCTTGCCCTCACTGAGCCATTTGGAAAATGGAAGCCAGTAGACAGCCATCCTGAAGCTTATTTCTTAACAGATGCTACTCCTTATTCCCTTGCCTTTGTCACATCATACATCACCATTTTTGTGAACCACTCCTCCCCCAAAATAAAAGAATATTTTCACAAGCATTGTCCATGCTGGGCTATTATGAATATAGAACAGTTGACATGTGGAGCTATATTTGTTTTTAAAGGGTGTGAAAGAGAGGAAAAGGAAAAAAAGGTGAAAAGGAGAAATTAGGAAATTTTAAATTGGACAGAGAAAGAGAGACATCTTGGCTCCTATTTAATACAGTTGTAGAACTCAAAGCTCCCTGATGAGAAGACTCTGATTCAGGCAACTGATAACATCCCTAAATCTAGAAGGTCAAGACTGTTTTTTTTCTGCAGTAGTGTGACTGCAGAAAAATGTGTGAATTTTAAGGTTTACAGTAGGCCAGGTTATGTAGCAATAAATTGTAGGAGGAAGAATCAGGAGTTTAGAAATAGGAAATGGAATGCCAGAGACTCCAATAGGGCTTGTGTTTCTCATGATGATGACCATGGTACTCCTCGAGGGAACTACAGTCATTGTGGGGGATACCAGAGGAATCATGAGAAGAATTATGATTTTGATAATTTGTGAGAGGGAGAGGAGCTTTAAAATCTGAATGTGGTGATTTTTCCATTCCTGCTCATGATCCTCTCTGTTCCCCATTATTCCAGTCTGCTCCTCTCTTCTAATAAAGAGTCTCATGTAACCTTTAAGGTAGAGGACACTTATTATGATTGCTTCTTCCACACTGGGGCTTCCAAATTACTCTTAGTGGGCAAACTTGATTCTCAATGTACCTCCATTGGGTCCTTAAATGTGGTCAGAGTGTCAGGGAGGCCTCAAAATATTTGTAAGCTTTCTCCTCATCTTGTGTCCATGGGGATTTGTCAATAGAATACTTATTTCTCCTGATGCTTGACTTCCCTATGATCTTCTCTTAGGAGAGATCTTTTACATAAATTTAGGGCTACAACATTATGTTCTCCTGTTGGCTTTGTCCTTACAATTGCTTCAAGATTCTAGGATTTTATTCCCAGTTCTTCTTCCTGACCACCAGGAGATAGTAGCCCCTTCCTTTGAAATTCCAGCAGACATCCTTGAATCTCTCTGGGCTTTGTCCTCTTCTGATGCAAGCCTGCTTAAGTCAATTAATGCTGTTTAGATTTAGACATCTTTCATTCCTCAGTACCCTTTTATGAAGGAAGCAATTGATTGAGCAAGGGATAATAATTCCATGCAAATCTGGATATAATTTGCCAATTCTCTGGGTAAAAAAAGCCTAAGCCAGGCCTAGTGGGAAGTCTATTTATCAATTTGTACAAGATCTGTGTACAGTTAAATTTATATATTATACCTAGGCAATCAGTGGTTCCAAATCCTGCAACCATCATCTCCTCAATCCCTAGTGGAGCTACATATTTTCTGGTGCTAGACTTCTGTTCTGCTTCTACCCACCCACCCAACACTCCCCCCCCCCTCCCAGATCCCACCATTCCCATATATATATACATTCTAGGAAAGTATTCACTTTTACCTGGAAAGGTTCCTAATGGACATGGACTAAATTGTCTCAGAGTTATATAGAGTGCCTAACATTATTCTCTCAAATTTTTCAGCAGGACTTAGCTACTACATTTTTAAGGGTTTTGCTTTAGATCAATATATTGATCTCCCAGTAGAAAAGACTTCATATATAATCTTGGGTACTCCTTTAATGATTCTCTGTTCCCATGAAGTCGAGGCATTACCACCTTGACATAAAACAGTCATTTTCAGACCAAAGGTTTGCTAGAAATGAAATAACTTTGTTAGGGAATGAAAATATCACCCTTAAACACTGTTCAATTCTTAATCCTGCAACATTGATTCCTGATTTGCTTGTATCTAGAGAACCACCACATGATTGTGCATCTTTAGTGGACATAGTTGAGAAGCCTCAAAATGATCTCTTGGATTCCCCTTTAGAAAATCCTGATTTAGGGCAGCTGGGTGGCTCAGTGGATTGAGCGTCAGGCCTAGAGATGGGAGGTCCTAGGTTCAAATTTGGTCTCTGACACTTCCCAGCTGTGTGACCTTGGGCAAGTCACTTATTCCCCATTGCCTAGCCCTTATCACTCTTCTGCCTTGGAGCCAATACACAGTATTGACTCCAAGACGGAAGGTGAGGATTAAAAAAAAAAAAATCCTGATTTAGTTCTCTACACTAATGGTTCTTCTTTTATAAGGGATGGCACATGCCAAACTGGTGTCACAGTTGTATCAGACCATGATATCATCTGGGTAGCTTTGTTATCTTCATGTTTTAGCACCCAGAAAGCAAAACTATTTGCCTTGAGATAAAGCTGTATGAGAGCTAAAGGAAAGAAAGGATTGTATTTTTTTAAACCCTCACCTTCCATCTTAGAATCAATACTGTGTATTGGTTCTAAGACAGAAGAGCAGTAAGGGCTAGGCAATGGGGGTGAAGTGACTTGCCCACCTAGGAAATGTCTGAGGCCAGATTTGAACCAAGGACCTCCTGTCTCTTAGCCTGGCTCTCAATCCACTGAGATTCCCAACTGCCCCCAAGAAAGGAATAATTTTTATGGACTCTGGGTAGGTTTGGGAGATCTGTTATGCTATTGGGTTGCTCTGGATGCAGTGGGCTTTTCTGACTTCTACTGGTAATATTGTTGAAAATCCAAAGATCATTAGAGAACTGTCGACTCTTCAACTACCTACAACCTTGGCTATTGTTCATTGCCCTGCCAATACAGGAGGAAGCAGCCCTGTCTTTAGGTGAAATCAGCAGGCAGACATTGCAGTTAAGCTTGTGGCCTTAGAAGGAACTGAGCTCATTTTGACTCTGATTTCTCTCTTATAATGAACAGGAAGTGAAGAAGTGGAAGCAGAGATTTAAATCAAGGTATATTAATGGAGTTTGGGAGGCTCAGAGAGAAAACACCAACTTCCCAGACACTTCTACCATCAAATATGTTCCCAGGTGGGGCCCCTTTGGTATTCGGAGGATTGTGGACTCCATTAAAACAGTCTGAGTGGCCCCAGGTATTACCAATAGAGCCTCCCATGTGAGTGCCTCTTGTCCTACCTGCTAGGCACACATATAATCAGCATACATTCCAAGCCAAGGTGGGCATTTCCTGACTTCCACAATCTTTTGAACACTTGCAAACTGATTTCATAAGTATGCCTAAAGTTGAACATTACAAAGTTTATCTTGTTATAGTGGAACTCTGGAACTCAGGCCACAGTGGTTTTTGTTGCTAAAGTGCTATTGAGGAAGATTGTTCCCAGATTTGGCCCACCTGCAAACCTTTATTCTAATAAGGATATTCATTTTACTCATTCCATTTTACTACAGATTTATTCTTCTTTTGGAATTATTTCCAAATTCCCTACACCCTCTCATCCCCAGAGCTCAGGACAAGTTGAACATATGAACAAAGAGCTTAAAACCATAATTGGCAAACTAAGCACTGAGACTCATTTCCTTAACCCTATTTTACCTGCATGTCAGACCCAAGGGAGATTGACATGTCTCGCCATTTGAAATACTTTTTGAACATCCCCCTATTCAGGCCAAACATTTTTCTCTTGCATATACATTCTTACTGGGAGAGACATCTCTGTTGCTTCTTATATCCAGGAATTACAGGTCAGATTATGTGAACTTCACGACTCTGGGGCAGCAGTACAAGCAGGATCCTTGGACTTCTCACTCCATGCCAGAGATTAGGTGTATATAAAGAACTTTCAATGAGTTGGTGGGACTCCGCCTGCTTAGTAAAGTCCATTCCAAGTGTTGCTAACTACTCCAACTACCACCAAAACTGAAGAAAAGGATTCTTAGATTCATTGTTCTCATGTAAAACCAGTACCTTATATTTATTGATGTGGGATAACCTTCTCTTTTTCTTGTACTAGAGCTTGTGCCAGTTTTTCATCGGGGGAAAAACTTATGTATATGCCTACTGAAAACGATGGCCATGTTAGAGATACAGTGGCTTTACCTTCCATATAATCATTCTATTTCTTTAAAATACATATTTTAACTATTACATTGCTAAATAGGATTTGAGAAGTGATTCTCCTTTTGATTTTTCTTCTCTTATTATGTTTTGTTAGTTTTAAATATGATTTTTAGTTTGTTTATGGATTTACATCTGACATTTGGTATTAAAGGACTAGTTCACAAAATGTCTGATAGCCCTTACAATATTATATACCCCAAAGCTTAGACTATTGAGACCTGCCATTAGCAACTAAATCTTATGGTACTATAATTGATGTTTGAGTCTGATTGTGGGTAAACTACAAAGGAAGTGCTAACAAGTCACCGAGCAGTGTTGTTAAGCCAGTGTTCATGGATGTCAACAACCCCTGTGGGAGTGATATTGTCAATGCAGAGGTGGGGAGAGTTGTTTAAAGGGAGGGTCAGAAAAGTGGCTGTTCAGCAAAGACTGAGTTAAGACTCTTCTGACTCAGCCTGGCAGGACATATCATTTTTTAAAGAGAGTATTCTCACTTAGCTCTGACTCTGACTTGCTATCTCTATAATTCTTATATAGAGTAGAAATCAGACTAAGGGATCATATTCCCCTTTTTGTCATACTCCTTTTTTTTTTGGCATGGCAACTTTCTATAGTCATGGCAGATAGTGTAGGTAACTGCAATATTGTTTCATTGGACCTACATGCTTAAAGGATATAAGCTACCTCCACTAGATCTTGGATCAGGAACTTGTATACATATGTGTTGAGTATATTTGGTTGACTTATAATGCATTCTTTTTTTTTTAACCCTTACCTTCCATCTTGGAGTCAATACTGTGTATTGGCTCCAAGGCAGAAGAGTGGTAAGGGCTAGGCAATGGGGGTCAAGTGACTTGTCTGGGGTAACACAGCTGGGAAGTGTCTGAGGCCAGATTTGAACCTAGGACCTCCCATCTCTAGGTCTGGCTCTCAATCCACTGAGCTACCCAGCTGCCCCCATAATGCATTCTTAAATGATAAACCTAGTCATACATCCTATATCAAGTCTATTATTATTGTAAAAGAATATACACTGCATTGGAACATGATCTCATGTTACCATCAGATTATATGTGTATGTGTATGTAGAGTCAGATCCTGGAAAGTATCTCATCCTCTTGAAAGGGGATTGTGAAGTTATCTTACAGGTCCATAGACCAAGATTATTTTAAAGCCATTTTAGGGAAAGAAATGATCAATAATTTAAATTAGAAAAGCAGATCTCTCAGGGAAAATGATTCCAGATAGACCAAAAAGATGACAGTAATAGAAGATGTCCCCAGAAATCAAATACTACATTATGATATGTAAATATCACTATTATTAGTTTTATTATTATTTCCAGATGAGCTCTGGTCCCTTCAGACTTGCTATACATACATTCTCATCAGAGTCCCACAATAATTCATTGAAGTAGGCTTTAGTTGATCCATTTTGCAGGCGAGGAAATTAACCTCCTTTATTGAAGTTAAGTGACTATATTCACAAAGAAGAGAGAGCTGAGGCAGCATTTGAATTTAGATCTTCCTGATTCTGAGCATGCGATCTATCACACCACACATATTCCTTCTTCTCCTTCCTGCCTCAAGACATTGCTCTTTCCCAATCAACCCTACCCCCTTGGAACAAGACTTGAGAAATTGGCTTTGGGGATATTGAACCTATTTCTATGAGTTCCTCATCCAGTCATCATGGGGCAAGCAATTTTCAAAAGCAATTCCATTGCAAAAGTTCTCCATAGCTGTGGCTAGAAATGTCCCCACCCACACTTCCTCATAATTCTCCTTTCTACCCAATACCAGCCATCCTTATGAAACTTCTCCAAAATAGCAGTTTCTATAGGAATCACAATGTTTAGATTTAATTAAATTCAACAGGTACTATATAAGAGAACACAAAGACAAAAATGAAATGGTCTCTGACTTCAAGGAGCTTCTGTTGGAAGGGAACCACAATGGCTCAGATAAGTAAATGCAAAATCTTCTCAAATACTCAAATGAATTTGTGATATTATCAAGGTAAGTATTCTCTTCAGTGATATAGACTGCACCACCTTGTGCCTGCTCATCCTCTCTGACTGGTTAAGATTTTCCCATAAGGCTCCTCACAGGAGACCTACCTAAAGTGCTAGGGAGCTTTTTCAGTTTCTCTTGACATTTGGAGGTTTTGGAGTTTGGTTGAAATGTAGAGTGCACAAGGACCAGTAATTTGACATTAAACTGGAAGGAGCCATCATACTGTGAGGGAATCTAAATGTAAAACAGAGGAGTTTGAGTTTTACCTTCTTTTTTTCCCTTAATCATTTCATTAAATTATTTCATGAAATCACTTTCATTAATCACTTTGTAATAGGGAAATCCAAGGCAGGTATTGAACTAACTTTAGCCTGAGGAAAAAAGAAAAATGCTGTCCAAAATAGAGTTTCTTGATCAGAGGGGGTAACAGGGCCTGGCCATTGCTTTAGAAATATTTATTTGGCAGCTATGGGAAGGGTGATTTGGAGAGGGGAGAGACTCAAACCAGGAAGACCCATTAGGAGGCAATAGTCTTTGTGAGTGAGCAATGAGGACCTGAGCCACCTGGTGGCCTGTGAATGGAGAACTGGGGACTAATGGAAGAGATGCTATGAAGATGGAATCCACAAAACTCCCAAGTAACCCTAATAGGTGAAGGCAGACAAAAGATAGAAAGCAAATCAGGGTGGAGAGTTAGTCCTGCTTTATCCTGGCCATGAGACCCAGGCTGAGTTCCTTAAACTCCCTAATTTTGGTTCCCTTTGTCTTTAGGCTCAAGCCTGTTCCTGGTTCCCTGGATGAATGAGGAAGGACTAGTCCAGATGTTATGAACAAGGACATTTCTCCATTGGGGGCTATTTCAGGAAGTGAAGCAAATCTTTTCAGGAAGATCTTATGATAGTTTTCATCAAGTGATCAGGAAACTGAGACACCTCCAAAAAAGAAAAGAATGAAAGAATCATTTAATCAGGAATTGAGAAGCAACTAATTGGCTCAGTGGGTCGTGAGCCAGGGCTAGAGATGGGAGGTCCTGGGTTCAAATGTGACCTCAGACACTATCTAGCTGTGTGACCCTGGGCAAATCACTTAACCCCAACTGCCTAGCCTTTACTTCTCTTCTGCCTTGGAACCTATACCTTGAATGGATTCTAAGATAAAAGATAAGTGATTTTTTAAAATCAAGAATTGGAAGGGACCTCAGAGGTGGCTCTCTCACAGTCACCTAAAGCAGGAGTCCCTGCTACATCTCCAAAAAAATGGCCATCCAATCTTTTCTGGAAAACCTCTAATGACAGCTATTTCAGCACTTCTGCAGTCAGTACATTTCCATAGCCCACTACACAATGCCTGACACATAATAAAAATTTAATTAAATGCTTGTGGTTTATGTGCATTAATAAAATGCATGCCTGGCTGTCTCCAATATAAAGTCTTTCAAGATTCTCTCCAGTTTTTAGTGCCAACCCCTTCCAGAATTAAGTGTTTTCATATATATGTGGTACTTATATGTGTATAAGTTATCTCCTTCCAGTAGAAATTCATTTGACCCAGGGACTTTGGAGGAGGTGGGGACAGTCTTAGTATCTATCCCCAACACTTAGTGCAATGCCTGGCATACAGTTGCCGTATAATAAATGCTCACTAAATGAATATAGTGCTTTCATCCATATTTTAGAAAGGAATGTGGCATAGTGGGAAGAGCAGAGAACTTGAAGCCAGTAGGGCAGTGTTTAAATTTCAGTTATGTGACTATCTGTAAGTTGTTTAACCTTTCTGTCCTCATCCTGAATGGGGATAATATTTGTAATACTTGTCTCATAGGATTCTTCTGAGGAAAGTGCTTTAAAAACTGTAAACAAAGGGAAAACTAGGTATCACAATGGACAGAGCACCAGACCTGGAGTCAGGATGACTTGGGTTTAAATCTGTCCTCAGATATTTCCTAGCTGTGTGACCCTGGGCAAGTCACTTAATCCCAGTTGCCTAACCTTTACAATTTATGCTTAGTATAGATTCTAAGACAGAAGGTATGGGTTTAAAATAAAAACTAAAAACTTTGAATTATAATCAATTGGCCTTCTCATTCTGGAAATTCATTCTACATCTATATTTCTCAGCCTCTTTCAATTTACTGAATCCTCCCAGAACCTCCATTTTAAGGACACTTGGCCAGACATGTCTTTATTACCCTTCCAAGCTGCATGTCTGACTGTCAGAACTTCTTGTACCACAACCCCTGTACTGAGTACCTTTATCTCTTCTCCCTTATTTTGTCTTTCAAAATGTTGTCTTCCCCCATTAGAATGTAAGCTCCTTTGGGGCACCAAGGTAGTTCCTAGTGTAAGAATTAAATTTTAACGGTTTGACTAAAATATCTGAAAATGATAAATAACATGGTAGTCACCAATTTAAAGTATTATTGCTCAAAGTTGAAATGACTTTTAATAGCTTTTATTTACAAAAGAGGTAGAAAGAGTGAAAGCAGAGAAATACAAAAGGGTAGAGAAGACATTAGCCTATCTAACTAAATATTGCTCCCTTCAACCAGAATTAAACTCTCTCCAGAAGACAGGAAGGGAAAGCCAGCTATCCACTCACCCAAGTTCCCTCCAAGAGGCAGGCCAAGACAATGACTCAA
This sequence comes from Monodelphis domestica, assembly GCF_027887165.1. Taxonomy (NCBI): domain Eukaryota; kingdom Metazoa; phylum Chordata; class Mammalia; order Didelphimorphia; family Didelphidae; genus Monodelphis; species Monodelphis domestica. Next base: position 106,159,775 of record NC_077228.1, read on the forward strand.
GGTGAAGGTGACTCCTGAGGCCGACTTTCTTCCTTAAGACAATCTCCTTCTTGAAGCCAACTTCCTTCTTGGAGTCTTGGAGTCAATTCCCCTAGCCCCAGAAATTCAGAGCCTTTTATAGTGGCTTCTTGTCCCTTCCCCTCTTCAAAAGGGTCAATCACAGCTTCCAAATTGCCCAGCACTGCTCAGGGGGCAATGTTTGTGGGAACCACTTCTCACCTTCTGGGGAGGTGAATACTCATGAAAAGGTTTCACAGATTCCTAGCTGATTGAGGTGTGAATTCTCATTTCATGGCTGATTGAGTTGAAAGGGTGGAGAGTTCCTCCACTTTGTGCTAAGTAGAGTGTTCAAGCTTTTGTTGATTCAATTCAAAAGTAGACAAAGGAGAGTTAATCCTGTCTTCACAATCTAGTGAGGTACTAAGTAGGGGTACTTGAGTTATTGTTAACCGAACGTTAACTAAAAATAGACAAAGGGAATAAAGGATTCCCTTTCACAAGTGTAAACTCAGAATAGACAAAGAGAACAAAGAATTCCCTTTTCACACTAACTGTGTGATCCTGGGCAAGACTCTTGGCCTCCATTGCCTAGCCCTTACCACTCTTCTGCTTTGGAACCAATACACAGACAGTTTTGATTTTAAGAGGGAAGGTAAGAGTTTTTATTAAAAAAGAAGAAGGAGGAGGAGGAGGAAGAAGAAGAAGAAAATAAGGAAGAGGAGGAGGAGGACGAGGAGGAGGAGGAGGAGGAGGAGGTAAGTTCCTTGAGGGAAGAGACTTTCTTTCTGCTTTGTAATTCTCAGGCCTTAGAATCAGTTCCTCGTGTGGAGTAAGCTCTCAATAAGTATTATTTTATTATCTTCTCTTTAAAAGTGAAATTGTTTGCCTATAGTCACCCAGCTACATACCACCAGGGAGCAAGATTCAAACTAGGTTTTCTGACTTCAGTATTAAAAGTTCTTTCCCTTATAATGTATTGTTGTTCTATGGTGAAGTCTCTCCTAATAGAGTTCCTTGTGTAAACTTCCTTTCCTCTTACCAGAATGTCCTCATCTCCCAGCTTCATGAGGCCCTTTGTGTCCTCAGCTTCTGTTACTAGACTCTCTTTGTCCCTTGCTTCATGCCCAAATAAACCCTCTTATTTTAGCAAGTATTCCTAGGCCAGGTTAGCTAAGGCCAGTCTAGTGAATCAGGGTTGGGACTGGAATGTAATGCAATTATCATCAAATACAAACTCGTTACTTAGAAAAGGTTAAACATACTTTCTACTCACTCATTTGAATAAAGCTGTACCATCTTCCACATTCACATTAATCAAGATAATAGCAGCATTAGAATAGAAAGGAGCTCGATTCCTTTCCAGTGGCTGCCTGAAAGGGGGAAAGAAATCTCATATCCCACATACGTACTCCAGGTAAATCCTGAAGTTGACACCAGACAAAAATGTGACCTAGACAGGCCTTCTTTTATCCTAAAGCTGCCAGAAGGAAAAAAAAGTTAGCAAGAAGCCCACAGTCAAAATGAAAGGGGGCCCCTCCATCGTGTTGCTCAGTCATTTCGGCCGTGTCAAACTCTCTAGGACCCCATTTGGGATTTTCTTAGCAAAGTCACTGGAGTGGTTTGCCATTTTCTTCTCCAGCTCGTTTCACAGATGAAGAACTACAGCCAACAGGATTAAGTGACTTGCCCAGGATCACACTGCTAAAGTGTTTGAGGACAGATTTGAACTCAGAAAGATGAGTCTTTCAAATTCTAAGCCCAGGGCTCTATTCACTGTACCACACTAGTATCATATCTACTACTAGTGCAGGGTAGCCTCCCAACATGACCAAAGACTGAATGAGTACTACCTGTAAGACACTATGTACCCATAAAACAAGAGCAGAAGACTCCCCTAAAAAAGCCCCAGGGAAGTCAGGAAGCTGTAGGGAGCCACAAACGACCAGTTAAGGACTCTGAGTTCTCTCATAGTCTCTCCTAAGAGATCCTGAAAAATCTGGCACCTGGAAACTCTGGAAACCTCAGAAACAGGGTGGGCTAGCCCCAGGAGATGGAAGCCATTACAAGAACCCAGGGGTCCCAGGCCAAAATCATGCAGGGCAAGACTATTCCATTCAAAAGAACAAAAGTGGTTAGAGCTTGGTTATGACACAAAGTCACATTTCAGTCACTAAAGCTAGAAATATAAGTAAACCAAAGAAAACATTGACTAGTATCAAAAAGTATTACCATTCTAGAGATTCACCCCCAAAGAAGCAGCTAATAACAATTAGAATCAAAAACTAAAAGAAAGCAAAGTGTTTTCATAAGGATTGAATAAATGTCTTAGGGAAATGAAGTAAGATTTTAAAAATCTTGCTCTGGAGGAAATAATTAAATGAAGAATAAATAATCTAGGAAAGAAAGTGATAAATTTTAACCAAGAAATGGACTCCCTGAAAATTAGAACAGACCAAATAAATTATTGACTCTATGAGACAGCAAAAAACATTAGAACAAAATAAAAAGACTGAAAATATAAGATCAAAATGAAAATATCTGATGTCAAAACAAATGGCCTGGAAAGCAGGTCAAAGATAGATGATTTAAGACTCAGTGTACTCCTTAAAAAACTATTATGGAAAAAAAGAAACCTCAACACCATATTTCAGAAAAATCTTAAGTGAAAATATCCAGACTTATGAGAACCAAAAGGCAAAGTAAAAATAAAAAGAATCCCTGGATTGCTTCCTTTAAAAAAAGTAGAAAAAATTCCAGGAATGTCATAGCTAACATCCAAAGCTTCCATCCAAAAGAGAAAATACTATAAGTGTCCAGAAAGTAATTCAAGTACCATAGAATTATAGTCAGGATCACATAAGACCAGACATTTTCTACCAAAAAGGAAAGAAAATCCTGAAATAAAATATTCCAAAAAGCAAAAGATATAGACTTACAACCAAGAATAACATAGACTCTAAAGCTGATAATAATCCTACAGTGAGCGGGGAGAGGGAATGGATCAGAACATTTCCAAATGTTTTTAATGAAAAGACCACCAAGAAGCAGGAGTTTTGAAATACAAACATTTTACCTATCAGATTTATAAACAGAAGAATTTATGAGCAAAAAAGAGACAGCGATCATTGTGAGACATAAAATGAATGATTTTTATTATATTAAATTAAGATGGTTTTGTACAGATAAAACAATGTATTCAAGATTAGAAGGAAGGCAGAAAATTTGGAAAAATTATAGACAGTTTCTCAGATAAAGGTCTCATATCTCAAATATAGACCTTTGCAACATTATAAGAACATGAGTCATTCTCCAACAAATAGTCTAAGGATATAAAGAAGTAGTTTTAGATGAATAAGTCAAAGTTACATATAGTCACAGACAAATGATCTAAAACATCACTGATTAAGAAAATGCAAATTAAAACAACTCTGAGATATCATCTCACATCTATCAGGTTAACTAAAATGATAGAAGGGGAAAAAACAAATACAGGAGATGTTGAAAAATGGGAACACTAGTACACTATTGGTAGAACTATGAACTGATAAAATCATTTTTGGAGAGCAATCTGAAATTATGCCCCCAAAGTTATAAAATGATGTATACCTTTTGACCCAGTAATACCACTATTAGGTCTGTTTCCCAAATTGATCAGGAGAAAAAGTAAAATATCTGTATGTTCTAAAATATTACAGTGACAAAGAAAATTGAAGAGATATCCATCAATTGGAGAATGACCAAACAAGTTATGGCATGTGATTATGAGGGAATACTATTATGTCATAAGAAAGGATGAACAGATTAATTTTTTAAAACCACAGAAAGACCTGCGTGAAATTATGATGAGCAAAAAAAGTGGAACTAGAGAATATTGTATGCAAAAAAAACCCAATATTGTTTGAGAAAAAAAAAACTGTGAATGTCCACCTCCAGACAAAGAATTAATAAATAGAAGCATGCATGACATGGTCTTACATATACATTTTTTTTTTGTCAAATAATTCCTTCTCTGGTGTGAGGAGAAAGGGAGACAGCTCAAAACTTTAACAAAAAAAATAAAGAAAAGAAAAATACAAACCCAAGAGTTCAGAGATACCTAGAAGGTTAAATTTATTTGAGCAAATAGAGGCAAATAGAGGAAGGATGAACAAATGTCTCTTCAGTGACCCCTTAATTAATTTTAAAAAATCCTTATCTTATATCTTAGGGTCATTACTAATGTTTCAATGCTGAAGAGGATTATGGCTAGGCAGTTGGGATTAAGTTATTTGCTCCAGTTAGATAGCGTCTGAGGCTAAATTTGAACCCAGGACCTCCCATTTCTAAGTCTGGCTTTCTAGCCACTGAACCACTTTTGCTGCTCCTTTCAGAATTTTTCATTGTCTTCATAGATTAATGAAGGAGCTAATTAAGCACATCACTACTCTTCTTTTAAACGAATCAAGCAAAATTAAACACACACATACATGCCCATGGACAGAGTTTGGTATAGACATACATCAAATTCAAGAAGGAAACAATTTGACTATTCTCAGCAATGCAGTGATCTGGGAAATTCCTCAAAGACAAAACAGGAAATGCTATCCACCCACAGAGAAAGAACTGCTGGAGTCAAATGGATGCAGATCAAAGCATTCTATCTTTCCTATCAGTGTATTTGTGGTTTTATTTGGGATTTTGGTTTTGTATGAGGGTGCCCTTATAACAGTGACCAATATGGACATGTGTTTTGCAAGATAATAAAAATCAAATTTAAAAAAGAAAGAGGGAAAGAAGTGGGAAAGCAGGAAAATGTTAAAAAAAAAAAAAGAGAATAATATTGGGGAGAGAATGCTATAAGCAAAATAAATTTCCCGATTCTAAAGTGAAGAAGAGAGATCCAAAGGGGAAAAAGAGCTGAAAAGGGGAGGGAGGACATCATGGATTGCCTCTTAGACAACTGGTTGAACAAAATGGTATTTGGGAATGTAATAGAACTTTAAGACAAAAGAGATTTCAGAGAACCCTGGACAGTATGAACTGATGCACTCAAGTGAACAAAACCAAGTGAACTTTAGATATAGACAGTAAAACCAAAAGGAAAAACAATTTAGAAACATTTCTAAACAATGCAATGATGGACCATGTCTTCAGAGAACCTCCCTATGCAGAATCATCTTACCCAGACCAAAAGATGAAAGGACAAAAGTTACAAAGAAATACATTTTTTTACATGGCCACTATGTGAATTTATTTTTATTTACTATCCATATTTGTTAAAAGATGTTTATTTGTTTTTTTTTCTGTTTGTTTCCCTTGGTTTTTAAGAGGGAGAAGGAAGGGGTTGTTGGGAGGAATACTAATAGTGATAAATATAATAGTGATTTATCACTATGACATACTATTATGTCATGAGAAAGGATAAACAGATTAACTTTTTTAAACCATGGAAAGACCTGCATGAAATTATGATGAGCAAAAAAAGCAGAACTTTATAATCACATAAATAGTGATAAAATAATCATGATGATGACAATGATTAAAAAAAGAACTATCAGGGTAAAAAAAATTTAAAACGCTCAGAAGAGGGGCAACTAGGTGGCTCAGTGGCTAGACAACCAGGCTCAGAGATGAGAGATCCTGGGTTCAAATGTGGCTTCAGACACTTCCTAGCTGTGTGACCCTGTACAATTCACAATACTCATCGCCCTGCCCTTACTGCTCTTCTGCCTTAAAACCAATACATAGTATTGATCCTAAGACAGAAAAGAAGAGTAAAAAAAAGTAACACTGGAAAATTTACTAGATACTTTTTTTTTTTCAAAATATAGCAAGTTGTAAAAAAAAAAATTGAGATCCACAGTTTCATATAGAATTCCTTTTTGTTCTTCTTGTCATTCTGCTGAGTATATGCAGATGCTCCCTTTTTTTGGTGTTTAAATTCAGAACAAAAAGAAAAAAATACTCATCCATTGCCTAATTTAAATTTACTGTATGCTAAGAACATTTATCTTTTCCCTTTTTTGAGGAAACCCTCACTATGAGCCATAATCTAAACCTTAAATCATTTGTACCTGGGGTACCAGGGTGGGGTATAGCAAACCAGAGTGTAGGAGAACAAGCAGCCCATTTCACCCCTCTCATTAGAACCCAGGTTACCAGGATTGAATCTGGTCCAAACTGTATGCCTAGGTATTTAAAAGGAAGTGGCAAGAAATTGAAGGTATTAAAACAGGCAATGAGGAGACCAAGCTATCACTCTTTGCAGATGATATGATGGTCTATTTAAAGAATCCCAGAGAATCAACTAAAAAGCTAGTGGAAATAATCAACAACTTTAGCAAAGTTGCAGGATACAAAATAAACCCACATAAGTCATCAGCATTTCTATATATCTCCAACCCATTTCAGCAGCAAGAATTAGAAAAAGAAATTCCATTTAAAATCACCCTGCTGAGACAAACACAGAAACTATATGAACACAACTACAAAACACTTTCCACACAATTAAAACTAGATCTAAATAATTGGAAAAACATTAATTGCTCATGGATAGGATGAGCTAACATAATAAAAATGACAACCCTACCCAAACTTATTTACTTATTTAGTGCCATACCCATCGAGCTACTGAGAAACTTTTTTACTGAATTAGAAAAAAAAAAACATAACAAAGTTCATGTGGAAGAACAAAAGATCAAGGATATCCAGGGAAATAATGAAAAAAATGCAAAGGAAGGAGGACTTGCAGTCCCAGATCTCAAACTATACTATAAAGCAGTGGTCATCAAAACAATATGATACTGGCTAAGAGACAGAAAGGATGATCAGTGGAATAGACTTGGGGCAAGTGACCTCAGCAAGACCAAAGATCCCAGCTTTTGGAACAAAAGGAAGTGGTTACAGTTAGGTTGCATAGTACTGGATTTGGATCCAGAAAGACCCAAGTTCAAATCCAACCTCAGACATAGCTATATGACTCTGGTCAAGCCAATTAATTGTTGTTTAACTCAATTTCTTTGTCTGTAAAATGGAGCTAATAAATAACACCCACTTCTTTGTGCTTGTAAGGATAAAATGCACTATTTGTCAAGCATTTTGCAAACCCTGAAGTTTTATATAAATTCTAGCTAGGCACTATTCGATAAAAACTGCTGGGAAAATTGGAAGACAGTGTGGGAGAGACTAGGAATAGATCAACACCTCACACCCTACACCAAGATAAATTCAAAATGGGTGAGTGACTTAAACATAAAGAAGGAAACCATAAGTAAATTGGGTAAACACAGAATAGTATACATGTCAGACCTTTGGGAGGGGAAAGGCTTTAAAACCAAGCAAGATATAGAAAGAATCACAAAATGTAAAATAAATAATTTTGACTACATCAAACTAAAAAGCTTTTGTACAAACAAAACCAATATAACTAAAATCAGAAGGGAAACAACAAATTGGGAAAAAACCTTCATAGAAACCTCTGACAAAGGTTTAATTACTCATATTTATAATGAGCTAAATCAATTGTACAAAAAATCAAGCCATTCTCCAATTGATAAATGGGCAAGGGACATGGATAGGCAGTTCTCAGATAAAGAAATCAAAACTATTAACAAGCACATGAAGAAGTGTTCTACATCTCTTATAATCAGAGAGATGCAAATCAAAACAACTCTGAGGTATCACCTCACACCTAGCAGATTGGCTAACATAACAGCAGAGGAAAGTAATGAATGCTGGAGGGGATGTGGCAAAGTAGGGACATTAATTCATTGCTGGTGGAGTTGTGAACTGATCCAACCATTCTGGAGGGCAATTTGGAACTATGCCCAAAGGGCGACAAAAGAATATCTACCCTTTGACCCAGCCATAGCACTGCTGGGTCTGTATCCCAAAGAGATAATGGACACAAAGACTTGTACAAAAATATTCATAGCTGCGCTCTTTGTGGTGGCCCAAAACTGGAAAACGAGGGGATGCCCATCAATTGGGGAATGGCTGAACAAACTGTGGTATATGTTGGTGATGGAATACTATTGTGCTCAAAGGAATAATAAAGTGGAGAAGTTCCATGGAGACTGGAACAACCTCCAGGAAGTGATGCAGAGCGAGAGGAGCAGAACCAGGAGAACATTGTACACAGAGACTAATACACTGTGGTATAATCGAACGTAATGGACTTCTCCATTAGGGGCGGTGTAATGTCCCTGAACAACTTTCAGGGATCCAGGAGAAAAAAAAAACACCATTCATAAGCAAAGGATAAACTATGGGAGTGGAAACACCAAGAAAAAGCAACTGCCTGAATACAGAGGTTGAGGGGACATGACAGAGGATAGACTTTAAATGAACACTCTAATGCAAATACTATCAACAAAGCAATGGGTTCAAATCAAGAAAACATCTAATGCCCAGTGGACTTACGCGTCGGCTATGGGGGGTGGGGGGGAGGAAAAGAAAATGATCTATGTCTTTAACGAATAATGCTTGGAAATGATCAAATAAAATATATTAAAAAAAAAATTCTAGCTAGGTATTATTATAGATAGGTCCAACACGTTTCCTTAATATTAGACCCCCCCCCTTATTTCTTATGCTACATTATGATTTATTGCTGTATTTGTCTTCAAAGGAGCTAGGGTAAAATCTTGAATCTTCCATTTCCTACTTGTGTGACCTTAAACAAATTACTTGCTCTGAGTCTGAATTTCATGATCTATAAAATGAAAGAAGTGGACTGGAATCAAGGGTTGACCCAAAGGGGACAAATCCTCTAAAAATAATTGTTTATAGTTTTAAATACAAAAAATTTTTTTTTGTATTTTAAAAATAATCTTTAACATCTATCTTAGAATCAATATTGTGTATTGGTTCCAGGGCAGAAGAATGAGAAGAGTTAGGTAATGGACATTAAGTGACTTGCCCAGGAATACACAGATAGCAAGTCTTTGAAGCCGAATTTGAACCCAGGACTTCCCATCTCTAGATCTGAAAAAAACTTTATTTTTAAACCCACCCAGACCATACAAAACCAGACTCTTTTTATCCCCTGGACCACAGTTTGCTGCCCTCCTGGAATCTAATTTCTAAGATCCCACCCAATTCCTATATTATGGAACATCTTACATTTTTTTCTCCTGATTCTGTTATGGTCTCATTTGCAGCATACTGATTTGTGTATGTGTCTTGTACAGAAATGTACTGGTAAATACTGAACTCCCAGCTCTTGGGAAGAAAATGTACACACAACCTTCTCTAAAGTTTCATCTGCATTCTTCGCATTTTCTCCATTAGCTTTTAAAGTCTAGACCACAAAAAAAGTAATAAATCAAGCCCTGATCGGCAGCATTTGTCAATTTCCAAAGTAAAGCCGCACACACTGAAATTCTAACAATGAACTGTTGGGATAGTTTAAACTGGCTCCCGCACATCACTGGCTCCTAGCTTTAGAGTGAAAGCTCCTTGAAGGCAGGAAATGTCTACTATCGGCAGCGCCCAGCCCCGCATCGGAGCACCACAGAAACCTAATCAACGTTGCCTGAATTGTGTGACCGGCAGGGAGGGATATTGGTGTATTTCGTCTTGAAGGTGGCAAGGAAATGTACAGGATGCCCCCTGCAGGTCTATAGAAACTCGCAACTATCGCTACATCCGCAAATGTTCTTCTTCCCGACTGGGACTTGAAGGATGAAGCTTCTTCAGGAGCAGAGCGCAGAGGAAAGCCAACAATTGATTTGTGTAGAAATGTCGCCCTCTAGTGTTTATTTCTTAGGATGGCAAATGCCATCATAGGCGCCTGGTCTGGAGCCCGGATGATTCTCTGGAGTATTTTGGTCTTGGAATCTTGCCTCACTTTCCTCTGACCTCTGAAATCCATTCTCACAAATGCTCAGGTGAACATCGGACTTTGCCCAGTTTTTAACTCTGTCTCAATCATGGAATTCACTTTGTTGTTATTTAGTCCCTTTAGTTTTGTCCTTATCCCATTTGAGGGTTTATATTTTTTGTTTGTTTTTGTTTTTGTCTTTACAAAGATCCTGGAGTGCTTTACAGATGAGGAAACTGAGGCAAATAGGGTTAAGTGACTTGCCACCCAGCTGGAATGTGTTTGAGGCCAGATTTTTTAAAAAACTCATGTCTTTGATGGAGGAGAAACGCTAAATGAGCGCCCTAATGCAAATACCAACAACAAGGAAATGGGTTCAGAGCAAGGACACATGTGATACCCAGACCAATCCCAGGATGGCTAGGGAAGAGTTGGGGGGTTGGGTTGGGGGGGGAGGAAAAGAAAATTATCTGTTTCCAATGAGCAATGTATGAAAATGACCAAATAAAATAATGTCTTCAAAACTAAAATAAATAAATAAATAAATGAATATCTCATTTTATCTTAAAAAAAACAAACTCATGTCTTTGTAACAACTCTAGGATGGAAGGGCATGGGCTAGTTAAAAGAGCTGAAGTGACTTGCTCAGGGTCGCATAGTTAGTGTGTAATTAGGATTTGCTCCCTAGGACGCTCTTTTCCATCTTCCCATGCTTCTTCTCACCTTTTGTGCTAAGGTAGGGAGGATATAAGTTTTGTGTAGCTCTGCCCTCTTGCTCTATCTGTTTTCCCCCCCACTCCATGGGGCTGGAGGAGGTTGGGTGAGTACCAGGCATATTACTCATATTACTTATAAAATAGCATATTACTCATATGCTATTTTCTTATGTTTTCATACTTTTGTTCTTTTATTATACTTGGAGTTATTGGATATTAATTTTAAATCTAACATTAGGAAGTGTCTGAAGTCATATTTGAACCCAGGACCTCCTCTCTCTTTAACCATTATGCTATGGAACAGCCCCTGAGGGCAGATTTCAACCAAGAAAGATGCGTTTTCCTGACTCCAAACCAGTTATTCTATCCCCTGTGCCACCTAGACGCCCAATTCATTTTCCATCTCTGGAAACAATTTCCCATTTTCTTGGGTAAACTCTTCAAACTCAGGCTCTCCAAGAATATAACTACAAAGAGGACATCTATGATATCTGGTATGATGAGTTGTTCCCAGATAAGGTGCTCATATGTACTGTAAGATCACCAGCTTTTTCAAGAAAAAGAATTTTCTTAATAAAAATGATAGTACTCATTTGATATCATTGATTGGCTCTTTGGCAGTAAAATATTCCAAAAAATCCATATGAAAACTTAGTAAGCATTAGTCAGTCAACAAGTACTTGTTAAACTCTGTGCCAGATATCCAACAATAGACAAAAACAGAATTCCCAACTTCTAGAAACTCACATCTTAATGGAGGAGACAATATACAAATAATCATATACATATACTGTATATGTATAAATTTTAATAGAGGTCATTTCAGAAGGAAAGCACTCATAGCTGGGGGCCTGGGAAATGTCTCTCACAGAAATTGGGATTTGATGGGCAGCTAGATGTTTCAAGGGACAGAGAGCTAAGTCCTGGGTTCAAATGTGACCTAAAACACTTCCTAGCTGTGTGACCCTGGGAAAGTTACTTACCTCTAACTGTCTAACCCTTCCGGCTCTTCTGCTTAGAACCCACTGATTTTAAGCCAGGAGGTAAGGGTTTAAAAAGCAAAAGAAAGAAAGTTGGATTTGAACAGAATCTTGAAGGAAGCCAGGGAAACTAAGCAGTAGAGGTGAGGAATGAGTGCATTTCCACCACAGGAGACAGCCAGTAAAAAGTCCTAGATGAGGAGCAGCTAGTAGGCTGGCTTGGCTCCACTGTAGAGTGGGCACACTGTGGGAAATAAAGCATAAGGTAGGGAAAGGGCAAGTTTTGAAAGGTTTTAAATGGCAAAATGAGCATCTTCTACATTTGATCCTGGAAGTTATGGGGAGCCAGTTTATTGAGTAATGAGAATAGGTGATCGAGTCAGACTTGGGCTTTACAATGATCATATTGCCCAGGATGGGTTGAAGTTAGGAGAGACAAGACAAGGAGAACTGTAGGGAGGCTATTGTAATAATCCAGGCATGAGGTGATATTTGAGGACCTGTACTAGAGGGACAGTTGTGTGAGAGTAGAGAAGGGGGACTTAGGGGAAAGAAAGAGAGAGAATAATGTAGGACAGTCAGAGGGTGCAGTGGATAGAAGACCTGACCTAGAGTGATGGAGATTCATCTTCTGGGTTCAGCTACTCACCAGCTTTGTGACTCTGGGCAGTTTACTTAACCCTGTTGGCCTCAATTTTCTCCTCTGTCAAATGAGCTGGAGAAGGAAATGGCAAACCACCCAATATCTCTGCCAAGAAAACCCTAAATGGGGTCATGAAGAGCTGGACAGCAACATCAAAAAAGAGAACAAAGCTTGAAAACAGATTGAATATATGGAGGGAGGAGGTGACTGGGAGAATAATGCCCTTGATAGAAATAGGAAAGTTGGGAATAGGGGAAGTTTGGTGTAAAAATGGATATTCCTTGAGGTTGTAATAAAGGGTTCACTTCACTGATAATGAAGAAATATCAGTAAAGTACTGAAGAGGGTTATTGGAACAGGAGCAGTGGGGGGGGGGGGGGGGGAAGAGCCTAAGCTAGAATGGGAATAGCAGCTGTCTCTCTTCCTCTCCCTGTGATAACAGGCTGTCAGTTGTCATACTGTACCCCTTGGAGAAATGGCTGGGGGGATTTTATGAGCTCCCCTGTGAGCACCATTTGTGGATATCTTCAATGCATCAACCTCAGAAAGGGTCTGGAGGTAGGTCCCAGTATGGAGTCCTGCCACAGAGGAAATGGCCTCAGATACTCTTATTGAGATCTGACCCTAGTTCTTGAAGTATCCCTTTTTATCTTGAATTGAGAGGCTTGACAAGGATGTGACTGCTTATAATATTTAATAAAGGAATTCAGGTAAGTTGGGTGAAGGAAGAGGGGGAGAGGTCACTCTAATATTTCATTACCCAATCCATCACTTGGGGAGTGCATTGATTTAGAATATTGAACCCTAGACACTACATTTTCCACAATCCCCTTTTCCTTTTCCTGTTTGTACGGCTCCTCCTTATGTGAACTGAGGTTTTGAGTTTCTGTTTCTGCCTACACAGTCTTTCTGGCTTGTACCAGTGTGGAGGAGGGAGCATTTTCTTTTGCCTTTCTCTGTTTTTTTTTGTTTGTTTTTTTAGATTTCTCTGGTTGTTTTTAATTTCTCTCTGCTCTAACCAGATTTTAATAATAGTATTAAAATAATAGAGAATTAAATATTATTTTTAATCTTTACATTTTTGGCGACCATGAAGAGACTTTAGAACTCAGAGCTTTTTTTTTTTTTAAAGCTGGCAGTTTCTGCCCTGGCTGCACTACCAGAGCGCAGCTGCTTCTACCTTGCCTAAACCCCAGCTCCAGCCACCCAACTGTGGCTCATTCCCCTAGCTCTCCTTCTGCCTTCCATACCTCTGGCAGTTGTAAGTATTTCCCACCCTGGCCTGCTGGTCACTCTCCTTATGGCCCAGCTGCCTTAATTTGGGGGACTTGGTGGAGAAGCCACTCCCCTCCCATAGCCTGGAGAGCAGCCTGATCAGCCATTCCTGCCCACAGTTTGGCCAAACCCCAGCTAAGTGGCAGACCCACTCCTCTCCCACTGCCTCAAACTGCTACCTCAGCCATGGCACCCTGGACTCACCACAGTGCTGCTCCTATGTCCTGCAGCTGCTGAAGCCTAGTCCCACCTGGTTTGGCTGCTCCTGCAGCTACCACACCCCTGAACTTTCTGCCACTTCTGCTGGCCTGCTCCTGTTCTTGCTGGTGAATATAAGCTTCCCTTTCCCCAGCCCAGAGCAGAAGGGAAGCCCCTTTTCCCCTCTGGGCACCTGGTTACCAGTTAGCCTCTACCAGGCTTTTTGCCTTGGCAGGGAGGGTCCTGGCCCTCTTTAAGCAATCCCAGCCCCTTCCTTGCTTTACCAAACCTGCCTTATTCTGTCTCTCTCAGACCCTACCCAATTTTGTAGTCATATCCTCCATTTTGGTTTCTGGCAGTCCCTAACCACATCCCTTACCCTGAAACCCACCCCTAAACATGCCTCTAACCCCTCCCAGTTGTAGTGCTGCCTCTTGGCCACTAAAGGTCAATATTGAGCACTGATTTTTTTTCTCCTTTTTTCCCTCTCTTTTCTTTTTTTCCCTCTTATTTTTTTCCCTTTTCCTGCTTAGCTTCAGTGGTTGTTTGCTGCCACTAAAGGGCAGCAACAAATAAATAATTTTAAAATGTTTCCCCTTTTTTATGAATAAAAATCCAATTAAATCATAAAAATTAAATAAATAAAATTAAAATAAAAAATTAAAATAAAATAAAAAAATAAAATTAGCTAAATACCCTCATCTTACTCTACCCCACTCCTTATAATAATAATTAAAATAAATCAATTAAATATACATTATTTTTGTTTTATTTTTTGATCAAAATGCAAAGCAGCATAAATGCTACCATGCATGAAAGCCTTTTGTTTTTTGCCCAATTAGAGGCATGAAGATTCCAAATTTCCTCCTTCTCCTTGTACTCCTAGGAAATTTTATTTTTCTAATCTTCAATATTAAGATGAAAAGTGCTACTATATGAGAGATTAAAGCAGAAATGCAGGCTGACAGGAAATGCAATAAAAAATTTTCAAACACTTACATGATCTAATGAAAAATACAGATCCCATCCAAAACAAGTATGAATTTTGGAAGCCTGTTCCTGAACCACAAATAAAGGACAATCCTAATTCTCCCAAAATGGAGATGAGACACCCCTCTCATATACATCAGGTACAGATCCTTCTCTCTCATACTCTGCAACATCTCTCTCATGCTCTGCAACTATTAGCTGATCTTACTTCCCCGATCCTTCTTCTAATCCTCCATCCTCTCCTGTCCAGCCCCAGCCCCGAAGAAATCTTGTCCTGCTATAGTACCTGTTCCTGCCTTGCTATCCCCACAGTCAACTTCTGAGGGAACACAGCCATCGAATGATTCCTATGAATTTCTTTTCCCCTTAAGGGAAGTGCCTGAAATAGGCTGCATTGGTGATGTGGTGACCCTAAGACACCATATACCTTTCATTCCTCAAGAAACTAGAGAACTGAAATATAATATACCTTATTTTTAATGTGAACCTCTCATGGTAACCAAGAAAATGGCTATTTTTTTAAATCAATATGACCTGCCCTAGAAGGCTGTTGAGAATTTGCTCAATGTTTTTCGAATGGGATGTGAGAAAAATAAGATCATTTTTCATGTTAACAAGGTCCGGGGGAGTGTTGCAGCACACTGTCCAGCTCAGGATTCTGTGTGAAATTATAACAGTTTGGAGGACTGGTTACAATTAAATCGTTGTAGGGAGGCCATTATAACAGCTTTGCAAGAATGCTCTGAGGATATGGAAGCATGGGAAACATTTGAAAGCCTTAGACAATCAGATGATATGACACCTTCACAATTCATGAATAAGCTCATTGGGCTTGGGGGTCAGTACCTAAACCTTGATATTTCTAAAGACAACGACATTAAGCAAATGAAGACATTTAATCAACAACTCTTGCAGGGTGGTCCAAGAGTATTTTAAGATGCATTGCCCACAATGGCCTCAGATGGACCTTGAAGAGTTGAGGAACACTGTGGCTTATGTCTTTAAAGGCCAAAAAGAAAAATAGGAAAGAGGCTAATAATGTCATAGAAACCTTGAAAAAAGAAAACAAATCTTTAGAAGATAGGTTTGATAAACAAGACAATGGGCATGATGCTCAACCAATGGCACTAGCCCCTCTCCAAAAATCTAACTATCAGTCCCCTACCTACTGCTTTTGTCAGAGGAAGGGCCACGAAATTAAGGAATGTAAGACTTTGTTCTAGACAGTAAGAAAAAATATCCACTGGAAAAATTATCAAAGAAACAATTATAGAAATAATAATGTGGTAATTTCAGGAATCACAATTTTAGGACTGATAATAATAATTCTAGGGACATAAATCAGGCACCTGACAACTCATACCAAATGAATCCAGCTAGTATATCTTGAATGAAGCTCATCCCTAAACCACCCAGGGTGCTACTGCCCCTCGGGAACCCAAGGAATTAACCAAAGATTATGAAGGTGTATGGGGGGGGGGGAGCACAGGAATTAAAGGATACAACCTTTGATTTTCCAGATTTGACATCTTACTGCCCATTGTTCCTATCCACTGCACCCCCCCCCCATACTGATGAGTACCATGTAACATTAAAAGTTGGTAACACCTATTATGATTGTCTTTTGGACACTGGAACTTCCCAGTCTGTATTGAAGCAGTTCCATTGGTTCAATTAATGTCATGGGGGTATCAGGGAAACCCCTAAGGATTCCCTAGCTTTCCCCTAGAAGAGTGTTCATAGGACCCCATAGTGTGGAACACTCTTTCCTCTTAATGCCTGGCTCCCCTATAAATTTGCTGGGGAGAGACCTTTTATGCAAGCTTAGGGCCACAATAACTTTTTCTCCAGATGGCTCTATGACACTGGAACTGCATGAGGAATCCTTAACTTTACTCCTTGTACTTCTTTCAGATGATCATGAAATGAAGGAAACTCCTATTTTTGAGATTCCAACTGATATACCTGAGTTTCTCTGGGCCACATCATCTTCTGATGTTGGCCTACTTAAATCAGTTGTCCCTGTACAAATTCAAACAAAATCTAGCCCACCTCCTTCCATTCCTCAGTACCTGCTTTCAAAGGAGGCAATTGATGGCATTACACCTGTAATAAATTAATTGATTGACCAAGGCATCATAATTCCCTGTAAATCTGAATACAATACACCCATCCTACCTGTTAAAAAGCCAAAACTGGGGTAAGCATCTCTATCGATTTGTCCATAATCTGAGAGCTGTAAACAATCACATTATAAAGAGACACCCTGTAGTTTCTAACATAAATACTGTTATTTCTTCTATTACTAGCACATGTACTTTACAATAGTAGACTTGTGCTCAGCTTTCTTTTTCTAATACCCATATATGAGAACTCCAGGCATATCTTTGCTTTCACCTGGAGGGCACCCAGTAGACATGGGCTTATTTGCTTCAAGGGTTCGTGGATAGCCTCACCCTGTTCACACAATTCTTAACTGCTGATACAGATGCCATAAAATTTAAATACAGCTGTTTAATTCAGTATATGGATGATTTGCTCTTGGTTTCACCAAATTCTGAAACATGCGAAGAGGATAGCAAACACCTCCTCTTAGAGCTACATAAGAGAGGCCACAAGGACTCCAAAGACAAAATTCAATGGTGTCTCTGCAAGGTACAGTATTTAGGTTTCATTTTAACTGCTGGGTCCCATTTAATTTCTCCTAAATGTATTGAAAATATCCAAAAGTTAAGCACTCCTACCACTAAAAAGCAATTGAGGGTGATTCTTGGAGCAACAGGATTTTGTTGGCAGTGGATCCCTAGCTATGGGGAAATCACTAATCCCCTTGTAGCACTCACACAAAAAAAAAGTCTCGGTCCCTGAACCACTAACAGTGGAAGCAGAACACCTAAAAGCTCTCTCAAATTTAAAACAAGCTATCCTGTTTGCCCCTGCTCTAGGCATACCAAATTATGATCAACCATTTACCTTATATGTCCATGAACAAAAAGGGATAGCTTCAGGTGTTCTAACTCAACTTTTGGGACCTGCTCAACACCCAGCATCCTATTATTTAGTCC
This sequence comes from Monodelphis domestica, assembly GCF_027887165.1. NCBI lineage: Eukaryota > Metazoa > Chordata > Mammalia > Didelphimorphia > Didelphidae > Monodelphis > Monodelphis domestica. Next base: position 106,177,444 of record NC_077228.1, read on the forward strand.
AGCTTGATCCAGTAGCTGCCAAAGTACCACCATACCTTAGAAGAGTGGCTGCCACAGCTTTATTGGTAACCAAATCTGTCGATCTGGTATTGGGATGCCCTCTGACCATATTGTTCCCACATGAAATTGAGGCATTGTTATTAAGACATAGGGCACAGGCATTTACTGACCAAAGTATTACTAGGTATGAGATGACCCTATTAAATAATTAACATATCACACTAAAACACTGTGGAGTTCTTAATCCTGCAATCTTGCTCCCTGATTTGCCAATTTCCGGAGAACCTTTATAAGATTGTACATCTTTAGTGTCCACTGTTGATAAACCTTTTAATGATTTACTGGACACCCCTTTGGATGATTCAGATTTAACATTATTTACAGATAATTCTTCATTTATGATGATGGTATGAGTTATACAAGAGCTGTAGTAGTTACTGAATTTGATATTCTCTGGTCAGCTTCCTTACCCTCAAATGTAAGTGCACAGGATGCAGAACTCAAGGATTTGAAACACGCCTGTAACACTGCAAAAGATAAAAGAGTCACAATTTATACAGACTCCCACTATGCCTTTGGTATATGTCATGCTGTTGGCATGCAATGGCTTCAGAGGGGATTCTTAACATCAGCTGGGAAATGTATTGCCAATGCAAACCTTATTACTGAACTTCTTTCTGCCATCCAGCTCCCCAAAGCTATAGCTGTCATTCACTGCTCTGCACACACAGGTGGCACTGACCTTGTCTCTAGGGGAAACAGCCAAGCATATATGGCAGCAAAACTAGCAGTCTTAGAATGACCTGAATTATGCCACTAACAATTACTGATAATTTGGATCTATCCATTTCTTATCATGACAAGGAAGTGGGAAAATGGAAGCAGAAATTTAAAGCACAACAGCTAAATGTAGTATGGGTATCATCAGGTGGCAAACCCCTGCTCCCTAGAGCTTTCTATAACCAAATTTGTCACTCTATCCATAAACATGTTCATTTTGACAGCCAAGGCATTGTAGACTCTGTTAACAGAGTATGGATAGCACCTGGAATAACTACAATGACCTCCAAAGTATGTACAGCTTGTCCTACCTGCCAGGCCTTTAATCAACACACCTTTTGAGGAAAAGCCTTTGGTGGACATCCTCAAGCTTACATACCATTTGAGCACCTACAAATTGACTTTATCTCTATGCCAAAAACTGGACAGTATAAATTTTGTCTGGTGATAGTTGATCAACTGACCAAGTGGCTTGAAGCATTTCCTACTGCTTATGCCACAGTGACTTTTGTTGCTAAAGTCCTTTTGAAAGAAATTATTCCTCATTTTGGCCTGCCAGCACATATTGATTTGGATAAAGGAACTCATTTTACTGATTTGGTCTTATTTCAAATTTATTCATATTTGGGGATAACTCCTAAATTTCAAACACCATCCCATCCCCAGAGTTCCAGACAAGTCAAACAAATGAATAAAGAACTTAAGACCATGGTTGGCAAATTGTGTATGGACACTCATTTAAAGTGGCCTGAAATTCTACCTCTGGCCCTATTTTAATCTCAGAAGCAGACCCAGAGGTGATTTACACATCTCACCATTTGAGATGCTATTTGGACACCCACCTATTCAGGCACAACCATTTACCCCTGCCTATACCTCATTGTTAGGAGGGGATACAACCATTGCTACATATATCAGACAATTATAAACAAAATTGCGAGAACTCCACAACTCTGGAACTGCTGTTCAAGCAGGCCCCATAGATTTCTCACTTCATGATTTAAACCCAGGTGATAGTGTGTACATAAAGAATTTCAAACATACTGGGCCTACTGAACCTGCTTATGATGGACCATTACAGGTCCTACTAATAATAAATGTTGGAGGGGTTGTAGCAAAATTTCTGGTGGAGTTGTGAATTAATCTAGCCATTCTGGAAGGCAATTTGGAACCATGCCCAAAGCGCTTTAAAATAATGCCTACCCTTTGATCTAGCCATACCACTGAGATTGTACCCCAAAGAGATAATAAGGAAAAATACTTGTACAAAAATATTCATAGCTGTGCTCTTTGTGGTAACAAAAAATTAGAAAATGGGGTGTCCCTAGATTGGGGAATGACTGAACAAATTGTGGTATATTATGGTGAAAGAATACTATTGTGCTGTAAGGATTGGTGATCTGGAGGCTTTCCATGTGAACTGAGAGAACCTCAATAAACTGATGCAGAGTGAAATGAGCAGAACCAGAAGATCATTGTACATAGAAAGTAAAACATTGTGGAATACTATGGAAATAGGTCTTGATCAATGACACATGTAAAACCCAGTCCAATTATGCACTGGCTATGGGGGGTTGGTGGTGTTAGGAGGGTAGGGAAAGAACATGAATCATATAACCATGGGAAATTTTTCTTAATAAAATAAAATTTAAAAATAAAAAATTTAATTTTTAAAAATTGTGGAAAAATTCAATGTAATCGACTTTGCTACTAGTAGCAATGCAACAAGCTAGGACACTCCTGAAGGACTTATGTAAAAGAACACTATCCACATTGAGAGAAAGAACTATGGGAGTAGAAATGCAAAAGCAAAACATATGACATCACTTATCACATGTATATATGAATATGTGATTTAGGGTTTAGGCTTTAAAAAATCACTCTATAGCAAAAATTAATATGGAAATAGGTATCAACTGACAACATTTGTATAACCCAGTGGAATTGCTTGTCAGCTCTGGGAGGAGAGAGGGAAAATGGGAGGGAAAGGTGGAAAAATATTTAAAAATTTTTAAAAAGAAGTACTGGAGCTTGAGAAAAGGAATTTCTCTTTCATCATGCTAAAGGTGATTTCAATTTAAACATTTTCAGATAATGGTCTGCTCAATGTGGCCCATTGTTTCATAAACTGAGAATTAAATCTCTGGATAGGACATAAGCAAACCATTAGAGTATGGTAGAAACGTTAGAAAAAGATACTCTTGGTAGAAAAAGTTTTTATTTTTGTAAATTTCTCTGTAGGAAAAATTTTTGACTATGGGGTAGCTGGTGAAAAAGTTCCCAGTGATTGAAAGTCCCTAGCACTTAGCAGTTGCTTAATAAAAGTTTATTGATTGATTGGTTATACTCCACAAAGTTGATTTACAAAAAAAAGATATCAGAGTCTGTCTTTGTTATATATTTGGCCATGAGGCAAAACTCTGCAACCTACCTCAACAGCATAATCACTTTCCAGGTCGGATTAGTATGGACTCTATGAAGTCTTAGTGAATCACGTCACCATAAAGAATGGTTTAATCTTATGTGGATAAGGCCAATATCTTATCTTCCATCTCAGTGTGGTGGCCCAATAAAAAGAATGCTAAAAACCTATTGCTCCACCAAGATTTTTTTTGCCCCAAGTAAACTAAATGACCTTTCTGACTTCCACATCCAAACATCATGAGGTCTTCATGAAGACAAAGAATGGGTTCTGGTTGGAGCAAACCACCTCATAGTAAAGTAGGGATAAAGAGAAGATGGCCCAGGGACAGAGCCCTGGGGGGACACCTAAGGTTATTAGTTGGAACATGAATGAATTTACAGGAAGGGAGATTGAGAAAGAGTGAACCAACTGGTAGGAAGAGAACCAGGAGAGAGCAATGTCATGAAAACTTAGAGCAGAGGGAATCCGTAGAAGAGTGATTGACAGTGTGAAAGGCTGCAAAGAAATGAAGAAAGATGGGGATTAAGAAAAAGTGGAGCAGTCAATAGAATCTGGGACTTGGAGTCAGGAAGACCTGAGTTCAAATCTCAGCTTCAGTCAGTTACTAATTGTATAACTCCAAGTAAGTCACTTGACCCTGTTTGCCTCAAAAAAAAGAAAGAAAGAAAGAAAGAGAGAGAGAGAGAGAGAGAGAGAGAGAGAGAGAGAGAGAGAGAGAGAGAGAGAGAGAAGGAAGGAAGGAAGGAAGGAAGGAAGGAAGGAAGGAAGGAAGGAAGGAAGGAAGGAAGGAAGGAAGGAAGGAAGGAAGGAAGGAAGGAAGGAAGGAAGGAAGGAAGGAAGGAAGGAAGGAGGGAGGGAGGGAGGGAGGGAGGGAGGGAGGGACAGACGGAGGGAGGGAGGGAGGGATGGAGGGAGGAAGGGAGAGAGGGAGTGAGGAAGGGAGGAAGGGAGGAAGGGAGGAAGGGAGGAAGGGAGGAAGGGAGGAAGGAAGGAATAAAAGGCTTTTAAAAGTAATTCCCTACTTGACTAATGGTCAAAGAATAAGAATAGGCAGTTTTCTGAAGAGATCAAAGCTATCTACAATAATAAGAAAAAAATGGTCTAAACCATTATTGATTAGAGAAATGTAAATTAAAAGAACTCTGAGGTACCATCCCATACTTATCAGATGGGCTAATATGACAGTAAAGAAATATTGTCAATGTTGTAGGGGATGTGGCAAAATTGGCACATTCAGTGCTTTGTTAATGGAATTGTACAACCCCTCTGGAGTGCAGTTTAGAGTTTTGCCCAAAGGACAGTCAAATCATGTGTTCTCTTTGATCCATTAATCCCTCTACTAGGTCTATATTCCAAACAGATTAAAAAAGGAGGGGAAAGGACTTATCTATTCAAAAATATTATAGCAATATAATGATCCAGGACAATTTTTTTTTCTTTAAATCCTTACCTTCTGTCTTAGAATCACACAGTACTAGTTCTAAGGCAGAAGAGCTATAAGGGCTAGGCAATGGGGGTTAAGTGACTTGCCCAGGGTCACACAGTTAGCAAGTATCTGAGGATCCAGGACAATTCTGAAGGACTTATGACAAAGAATGCTATTCATCTCCAGAAAAATAACTGATGGAATCTGAATGCAGATTGAAGCATAGTATTTTTCACTTTATTTTATTTGTGTATATTTTTATTTTGGGGTTTTGGTTTTTTTTACAACTATTCCCTCACAATATGGCCAATATGGAAATATGTTTTGAAAGATCATGCATGTATAACCTAGATCCAATTGCTTATCATCTCAGGGAGGGGAAGGGGGGGGAAGGAGACAGTTTGGATCTTATAATTTAGGAAAATGAATATTTGGGTTTTTTTAAAAAAGATATTTATCTTCTGTCTTAGAAACAATACTTTGTATTGGTTCCAAGGCAGAGGGGCAATAACAGCTAGGCAATGGGGGTTAAGTGACTTGCCCAGGGTTACACAGCTAGTCAGTGTCTTAGATTTGAACCCAGGACCTCTTGTCTCTAGGCTGCCTCTCAAACCATTGTCCCCCAAAATGTATGATAATAATTGTTAGTATATGCAATTGGGAAGGAAATATTTTTAAGTCCTTTAGATTTGGCAACTAAGAGATCATTGGTAACAGTGAAGAAAGCAGTTTCAGTTGATCATGAAGTAGAAAGTTGATTGCTGAGGATTTAGAATCAAATTGAAGGAGAAATAGAGGCTACCGAAGTAAATTCATTTATCAAGGAGTTTAGTTGAGAAGGGGTAGAGAGATAAAGGAAGATAACTGGTAGAGATGTTTATAAAGTAGGGTGTTTTGTTTTGTTTTGTTTTGTTTTTTAATTTTTACTTGGTCATTTCCAAACATTATTCATTGGAAACAAAGATCATTTTCTTTTCTTCCCTCCCCTCCTCCCACCACCTCTCCCATAGCCCATGCACAATTCCACTGGGTATCACATGTGTTCTTGACTGGAACCCATTTCCCTGTTGTTGGAATTTGCATTATAGTGTTCATTTAGAGTCTCTCCTCAGTCATATCCCCTCCACCCCTGTATTCAAGCAGTTGCTTTTCATCGGTGTTTTTACTCCCACAGTTTATCCTCTGCTTGTGGATAGTGTTCAGGGACATAGTATTAACACTAATGGAGAAGTCCATTACCTTCTATTGTACCACAGTGTGTCAGTCTCTGTACAATGTTTTCCTGGTTCTGCTCCTCTTACTCTGCATCACTTCCTGGAGGTTGTTCCAGTCTCCATGGAATTCCTCCACTTTATTATTCCTTTGAGCACAACAGTATTCCATCACCAACAGATACCACAATTTGTTCAGCCATTCCCCAATTGAGGGGCATCCCCTCATTTTCTAATTTTTGGCCACCACAAAGAGCGCAGCTATGAATATTCTTGTACATGTCTTTTTCCTTATTATCTCTTTAGTGCTATGGCTGGATCAAAGGGCAGACAGTCTTTTATAGTCCTTTGGGCATAATTCCAAATTGCCCTCCAGAATGGTGGGATCAATTCACAACTCCACCAGCAATGAATTAGTGTCCCTACTTTGCCACAGCCCCTCCAGCATTCATTACTTTCCATAGCTGTCATGTTAGCCAATCTGCTAGATGTGAGGTGATACCTCAGAGTTGTTTTGATTTGCATCTCTCTGATTATAAGAGATGTAGAGCACTTTTTCGTGTGCTTATTAATAGTTTTGATTTCTTTGGCTGAGAACTGCCTGTTCATGTCCCTTGCCCATTTATCAATTGGAGAATGGCTAAGTAGGGTGTTTTTAAGATCAAAAGAGAGATGGGTGTGTTGGCAGGCTTGAGTGGGACAGTCATAGATAGGGAGAGATTTAAGATTAGAAGATTGAGACTGCTAGAGGGATAATCTTCCAGGGAAACTGGGAGGGGATGAGATCAAGGGTGCACAGAGAGTGGTAGATCTTGACAAGGAGAAGAGTCACCTATTAAGGTCAGACAAGGGTGAGGAAAGAGATAAGGGGAAGAAGACCATTGGAGTGCTAGGAGAGGAAGAGGAACGTCCCCATGAATGCTATGAATTTCTTCAGTGAAGTCTGAGTCCAGGTCAGAGCTCAGTTGCCAATGGGAGAGCCAATGAAAAATGATCCAACCTGGCTGTATTTGGACACAGTTCTAATGCACAAGGCTTCCCAAGGAGTACGCTAGAGGTGTAGCCAAAGAGATAGCAAGGCCATGTGGGGAAGACTATGTACTGAGAGAGGGGATAAGGGAAGGCTGCATGAAGGGTAAACAAGAACTTTCCTGGGAGTATGGGTCATCAGACTCGGGATGTTGACATAACAAAAGAATCATGGCGTCCTGGAAAGACTGGATTTGGAGTCTGAAAAGGTGGGGTTGATTCTGGACTTTGCCAGTTGCTCCCTGTATAATCTTAGAAGATTAATACAAAGAAATAACTAAAAACACAAAGGGAGAGAGAATTAAGAAGAATGGATTGATTCTGGGCATCACAAATAATGAATAAACAAGAGAGTAGGAACAAGAAAGTAGCAAGGTTGAGATTTTGGCATCATTAACATTTTTATAGAAGTAAATTGTAGATGCAGTCCATGAGACGATGCCTTACTACTTGTATAACTTTGGAGAAATCACTTAATCTCCTAGAGCCCCAGTTGCCTCATTTGTAAAAAATAGGGAGTTGGACTGGTTAACCTTCCAGCCTTAGATCAAGAATCTATAATGTCTTGGGTCATGCAGGGAGTTCCTAGGTGCTTCTGCCTCAAGGAAGGCAATGCAGCTGAGATGCCCTGCCAGCTAAACTCTAAAAGTTAGTACCAACTCCTTAGCTGGAGAAAGAGAAGAAGAGGAGGGAGAAATTCTCTATTTCTTCTGCACTTTAGAAAAAAAGGTCAGTGGAAAAGTTAAAAAACACACTCAAGGAGGGGGGTAGCCAGGTGGCTTAGTGGATAGAGCCAGGGCTGGAGACGGAAGATCCTGGGTTCCAATATGGTCTTAGACACTTCCCAGCTGGTTGACCCTGAGCAAGTCACTTAACCCCATATGCCTAGCCCTTGTCCTTCATTCTTAGAGTTGTTACTGATACAGAGAGGGAGAGGAGAGGGCGGAGAAGAAAAGAAAAGAAGGTTAGTGGGGCATCCCCCTCCCCCCCATACAGAAAAGAGAGCAGAAAGGCTAGAAAGAAGCACACTTGGCCAGCTTGGAAAGTTACAAATTAAACTTACTCTACATATTTAAAGAATTAATTTTTTTTCTGTTCTCTCTTTCTAGAAACGTCTGTTTTATTTGGTGTTCATTGAGTTTTGGACAAGAAAAAGACAATTTTTAAAAGTTCAGTTAAAAAAAAAAAGCCCGCGGCAGACGGACACCCCGAGACTCATTAAAAATGTCCGAGGAGTGAAAATTCCACAAGAGGAAGAAACTGAATATTTCATTGCAAACACAGTCTTGGCTTTCTGGGCACCGCGCTCTAGGGCAAGGCTCCGGGGGCTGGGAGGCCAGGACAGACTCAGCTCCTGCTAGGATCGCTGACCTTGGACAGAGCACTCAGCGGCTCCTGCAGGAAAGACTCAGATCTGGTCCCTGAGCCGCCAGCAGGGGGCGCTCAGACCTCGGGCATCCGCCCAAGGGACTCAGCTAGAGAAGACCGATGTGGGGAGAGGAGAGGAGAGGAGAGAAGGGGAGGGGAGGGCCAGGCCGCAGCCACTGCCCAGCCATGGGAACCCTTAGCCGCTGCCAGCCGCAGCTGGTTCTGCTTAGTTAAAAGCCCCCCCCCCCCCCCAGTCATGATTTCCCTGGTGGGTTTGTCTGCTGGTGAGCATCTGTGAGCAGCCTTGTAGGGTGTGTTGTGTGACTATGTGAGGGTGTCTGTGTGAGTGTATAAGTGAATGTGTGTCTGTGTAAGTGTGTATGAGTGTGTACATCTGTGAGTGTATGTGTCTGTATGAGTGAATGTGTGTCTGTGTGAATGAGTATGTGTGAGTGTCTGTGTGAGTGTGTATCTGTCTGAGTGTATCTGTCTGTGTGAGTATGAGTGAATGTGTCTGTGTATGTATGTGAGTGAATATGAGTGTGTATGTGTCTGAGTGTGTCTATGAGTGAATGTGTCTGTGTATGTATATGTGTGAGTGAATATGAGTGTGTGTCTGTGTAAGTGTGTATGAGTGTGTACATCTGAGTGTATGTGTCTGTATGAGTGAATGTGTGTCTGTGTGAATGAGTATGTGTGAGTGTGTCTGTGTGAGTGTGTATCTGTCTGAGTGTATCTGTCTGTGTGAGTATGAGTGAATGTGTCTGTGTATGTATGTGAGTGAATATGAGTGTGTATCTGTGTCTGAGTGTGTCTATGAGTGAATGTGTCTGTGTATGTATATGTGTGAGTGAATATGAGTGTGTATCTGTGTCTGAGTGTGTCTGTATGAGTGAATGTGTCTGTATATGTGAGTGAATATGAGTGTGTATCTGTGTCTGAGTGTGTCTGTGTGAGTGTATCTGTGTGTGTCTGTGGGAGTGAATATGTGTCTGTGTGTATGAGTATGTGTGAGTGTATATGAGTGTGTCTGAGTGTGTGTGTGAGTCAAACCCGGGTTGGGCTACAATGGAGTGGGTGGTCCCAGGGTGGGGCTGTAGGAGTGAGAGCTGGGAGACACTTTCAAAATGGCCCAAGAAGGGGGCACACATCCCTGTGGATGCCCCCCAATGCGAGCCTGTGAGGGATGTGCCTGTATGTTCTATGTACACGCCCTTTCTGCACGTGTGCTCACACGTGCCTCTCTCTGCAGGCCTACATGTGTGTCTGCATAGACCCTGCCTCTCTCTCCCCACACCCGTACATACTCTCCATACGGGCCTTTAGATCTGTGTAGACCTGGACACCCGCCTCTGCCTACCTCTATAAACATGTATAACCGCCCATGGAGAAGGGGGGAGTCAGAAAGGAGTTAGAAGCGCCGGGTGAGCGGCTCCGGGGCCAGGGCCAGGGCCAGAGACGGTCCCGGGTTCCAATGTGGCCTCAGACGCGGCTTAGCTGGGTGACCCGGGCCGTCCCTGCCTCCCCATGGCTCGGGCCTCGGCGCTCTCCCGTCAAAGGCGTCCTCTGTGTGCGGCCTTTGGAACATCGCTTCATCTCTCCCTGCTTCCGTTTCCTCCTCGTTAAAGCGGGCACCGTATCATGTGGCTCGCCGAGTGAGGATGGGGATCACCGAGTAATGTGAGCCGGCGCTGGGCCGGCCTTAAAGCCTTCCCGAGTGCTCGCAGGCCGGAACACAGGAAAGGCGGCGCAGGGGTTGAGTCGCAAAGCTGGATTTCGGGCTGGATTGCCTCGTCTCCAGCTCGGAGAGGCCCCACTAGGAACGTGCGGGTGGGGGCATCTCCGCGTCTGCGCGGGGAGTGACGGGGTCGGGACGGAAGCGCTTCCCCTCCACGAGCCCGGAGCGCAGAGAACCAGGGTCAAGGGGGCCGACCCGAGGCTGCGAGGAGCCCGGGAGAGGGGCTGATCCACCCCCTCAGCCCCGCCCCCTGACTCCCGGCCTAGTGTGGGCCGAGAAAGACACCCTGTGGTGGAGCCGTTCCGGGGGGGGGGGGGGGGGGGGGGAGGGGGAGTGGGGCTCCTTTAAAGGCCCCCTCCTCATCCTTGCCGGGTTTGTCACCGGGTGGCACGTCCTCCTCTCAGGGCAGGGGGGTGCACAGCTTCTCGGGGTGGAGCGGAGAAGTTGGCAAATAGACCCCAGGCCTCGGGAGGCCATCAGTCCCTTCAGGTTTCACGCAGACACTCCTACCTGAATGGAACAGACATGCCCGGGCAGCTACGCCACGTAGTAGAGAGAGAGCCAGGGCCCAAGACAGGCAATCAGGGGCTCCAGTCTGGCCTCAGACATTTCCTAGCGGGGTGACCCTGGGCGAGTCACTTAACCCCCAAGAC